>NC_060187.1:84946554-85046554 GCF_021184085.1 Oncorhynchus gorbuscha
TTTCATGTGCCAGCTTGTGTCAGAGTACAGGTAGCCTCTTGTAATAGCCATGTGTCTCTATAGAGGGAATCTAGAGGTCTGGCATGGGCACAAGGCTAGAGTAAAGGCCTCTCTGTGTCAGCCTCTTGTAATAGCCACGTGTCTCCTATAGAGGGAATCTAGAGGTCTGGCATGTGGCACAAGGCTAGAGTAAAGGCCTCTCTGTGTCAGCCTCTTGTAATAGCCATGTGTCTCCTGAGGGGAATCTAGAGGTCTGGCATGTAGCACAAGGCTAGAGTAAAGGCCTCTCTGTGTCAGCCTCTTGTAATAGCCATGTGTCTCCTATAGAGGGGAATCTAGAGGTCTGGCATGTGGCACAAGGCTAGAGTAAAGGCCTCTCTGTGTCAGCCTCTTGTAATAGCCATGTGTCTCCTGAGGAATCTAGAGGTCTGGAACAAGGCTAGAGGTCTGGCATGTGTGTCTCCTATAGAGGGGAATCTAGAGGTCTGGCAAGGCTAGAGTAAAGGCCTCTCTGTGTCAGCCTCTTGTAATAGCCATGTGTCTCCTATAGAGGGGAATCTAGAGGTCTGGCATGTGGCACAAGGCTAGAGTAAAGGCCTCCTATAGGGAATCTGTGTCAGCCTCTTGTAATAGCCATGTGTCTCCTATAGAGGGGAATCTAGAGGTCTGGCATGTGGCACAAGGCTAGAGTAAAGGCCTCTCTGTGTCAGCCTCTTGTAATAGCCATGTGTCTCCTATAGAGGGGAATCTAGAGGTCTGGCATGGGTACAAGGCTAGAGTAAAGGCCTCTCTGTGTCAGCCTCTTGTAATAGCTATGTGTCTCCTATAGAGGGGAATCTAGAGGTCTGGCATGCCACGTGGCACTGGCATGTGGCACAGAGTAAAGGCCTCTGTGTCAGCCTCTTGTAATAGCCATGTGTCTCCTATAGAGGGGAATCTAGAGGTCTGGCATGTGGCACAAGGCTAGAGTAAAGGCCTCTGTGTCAGCCTCTTGTAATAGCCATGTGTCTCCTATAGAGGGGAATCTAGAGGTCTGGCATGTGGCACAAGGCTAGAGTAAAGGCCTCTCTGTGTCAGCCTCTTGTAATAGCCATGTGTCTCCTATAGAGGGGAATCTAGGGTCTGGCATGTGGCACAAGGCTAGAGTAAAGGCCTCTCTGTGTCAGCCTCTTGTAATAGCCATGTGTCTCCTATAGAGGGGAATCTAGAGGTCTGGCATGTGGCACAAGCTGGAGTAAGGCCTCTTCTGTGTCAGCCTCTTGTAATAGCCATGTGTCTCCTACAGAGGCTCGACAAGGCTAAGTAAAGGCCTCTCCTCTGTGTCAATAGCCATGTGTCTCCTATAGAGGGAATCTAGAGAGGGGAGGGAAACTAGAGGTCTGGCATGTGGCACAAGGCTGGAGAGTAAAGGCCTCCTGTGTCATAGAGGGGAATCTAGAGGTCTGGCATGTGGCACAAGGCTCGAGTAAAGGCATCTCTGTGTCAGCCTCTTGTAATAGCATCATGTGTCTCCTATAGAGGGGAATCTAGAGGTCTGGGTATGTGGCACAAGGCTCGAGTAAAGGCCTCTCTGTGTTCTAGATCCTCCCAACAATAGAAAGGAAATGTTTTGTTGTTGTTGACATTTGTCCCATTTTCACATAGAATAACCATTTAATGAATCCCTTTGATCCAATGTACCACGTATTAGACATCAGACCACACCTGTCCAATTGCACTGACTTTGAAAACAAACCATTTATTTAACAAAGGGAAAATTGTAATGTACCTAATTGAACAAAATAAACACATTTTCTAAAGGGGCCCTTTTGCACTCCTTCTCTCCCTGAGAGCAGGCTCTCTCTCTCACCGGCTGGTGAAAAGGTTGTGAAAACATCACCAGCCCATTTAGTAGCTCCAGACAGATGTTCCCTGGTCACCATAGCAACATCTGCCTCATCCTCTAGCTCTGGCACCTACCCAGAATGCAACATTGCACAGAAAGAGTAGGAAGACATGAGCAGATCCCCTCCTGACTCCACAGTGCCAGGATGAACACCTGTTACCAGAACTTCATCCAACATACCGACGGGGAGATCTAGTGAGTGTTGAACATCTGGTTGATCACAGTGCACCTTCTTTCAGATTCTGCTCCAGGTGTTTGGTTAAAGTTAATGGTGCTCAGTTTATAAGGCCGTTGCATTCATATTCTCCATGGCTGAGTCACAGAGGAGGGAACGAACCTTGGAGCAACAGGTCCATTATGCAGGCCAGGAAGAAGATACAAGAGAGACCAATAGGACAAAGCCTCTGCTGAAAGCCAGTAGAATAATGGAAAGTATAGGAACATAGCATTAAAAATATTGCACTCCTATCTTTTTACTTACACCCTCTAGACCAAAGGAGAGGAGAGGAGATTGAATATGATTAGATAACAGAGGAAAAGGTGAGAGGAGAGGGAGAGAGTAAGAGATAAGAGGAGAGATGAGAGGAGGAGAGATGATACACCCTCTAGACCAAAGGAGAGGAGATTGAACATGATTAGATAACAGAGGAAAAGATGGAGAGGGTGGAGGAAGGAAGAGGAGAGGGGAACTGATGAGAGGGAGAGATGAGAGTAAGAGAGGAGGAGAACTGATGAGAGGAGAGATGAGAGAGTAAGAGAGGAGGCGAGATGAGAGGAGAGATGAGGAGAAGAGGAAGAGAAGAGAGGAAGAGAGGAGAGAGGAAGTGAGAGAGAGATGAAGAGAGGAGAGAGGAAGGAGAGGAGATTGAACATGGAGAGGGAGGAAGAGCGTGGAGGAAGAGGAGAGGGATGAGGAGGGAGAGAGTAAGAGAGGAAGAGTGAGAGCAGAGATGAGAAGAGGAGAGAAAGGGAAGAAGAGGGGAGGAGTGGAGAGGAGGAAGAGGGAGAGGAGAGAGGAGAGAGAGGAAGAGTGGAGAGATGAGAGGAGACAGGAGAGAGGAGAGTGGAAGAGAGAGGGAGAGGAGAGAGGAGAGAGGGGAGACAGGAAGAGTGGAAAGAGTAGAGAGAGGAAAAGTGTAGAAAGGAGAGGAGAAGAGAGAGGAAGAGAGGAAGAGAGGAAGAGAGAGGAGAGAGGAGAGAGGGAAGAGGAAAAGTAGAGAGAGGAAAGGAGAGGAGAGGAAGAGAGAGGAAGAGAGAGAGAGAGAGAGGAGAGGAGAGGAGAGTGAGAGGATAGAGGGAGAGGAGAGGAGAGGAGAGAGAGAGGAGAGGAGAGGGAGAGAGGGAGAGGAGAGGAGAGGAAATGAGGAGAAGAGATGAGAGGAGAGAGGAAGAGAAGAAGATAGAGAGGAGAGTGGAAGAGAGGATAAGAAGAGAGTTTGAGTGATGAGAAAGGGAAGGGAGAGAGGAGAGAGGAAGAGTGTAGAGGAGAGAGTAAGAGAGGAGAGGAGAGGAGGGGAGAGGAGAGGAGAGAGAGGAGAGGAGAGGAGAGAGAGAGGAGAGGAGAGGGAGAGGAGAGGAGAGGAGAGGAGAGGAGAGGAGAGGAGAGGGAGAGGAGAGGGAGAGGAGAGGAGAGGAGAGGAGAGAGAGAGAGAGAGGGTCTCTAAGATGAAGAGAGGAGGAGAGGAGGAGCAGGGTCTCTAAGATGAAGAGAGGAGAGATGAGAGGATAGGAGATGAAGAGAGGAGGAGCAGGGGACTTTAAGTTGAAGATGAGAGAGGAGATGAAGAGAGGGAGAGATGAGAGGAGGAGGGAGAGGATGTCTAAGAGGAGAGGGAGGAGGAGAGATGAAGATGAAGAGAGGGAGAGAGGAGAGGAGGAGCAGGATCTCTAAGATGAAGAGAGGAGAGATGAGAGGAGAGGGTGTCTAAGATGAGAGGGGAGAGATGAGAGGAGGAGAGATGAAGAGAGGGAGAGGAGAGGAGAGGGCAGTCTAAGATGAAGAGAGAGAGATGAGAGGAGGGTCTCTAAGATGAAGAGAGGGAGAGATGAGAGGAGGAGCAGGGTGTCTAAGATGAAGAGAGGGAGAGAGAGAGAGGAGGAGCAGGGGAGAGATGTCTAAGATGAAGAGAGGGAGAGAGAGGAGAGAGGAGGGTCTCTAAGATGAAGAGGGAGAGATGGAGAGATGATGAAGAGGAGGAGCAGGATGTCTAAGATGAAGAGAGGAGAGATGAGAGGAGGGTCTCTAAGATGAAGAGAGGGAGAGATGAGAGGAGGAGCAGGGTGTCTAAGATGAAGAGAGGGAGAGATGAGAGAGGAGGGTCTCTAAGATGAAGAGAGGGAGAGATGAGAGGAGGAGCAGGAAGAGAGAGGAGAGGTCTAAGATGAAGAGAGGGAGAGAGGAGAGGAGGAGCAGGATGTCTAAGATGAAGAGAGGAGAGAGGAGAGGAGGAGCAGGATCTCTAAGATGAAGAGAGGGAGAGATGAGAGGAGGAGCAGGGTGTCTAAGATGAAGAGAGGAGAGATGAGAGGAGGAGCAGGGTGTCTGAAGATGAAGAGAGGGGAGATGAAGAGAGGGAGAGAGAGGAGGAGCAGGGTGTCTAAGATGAAGAGAGGGAGAGATGAGAGGAGAGGAGGGTCTCTAAGATGAAGAGAGGGAGAGATGAGAGGAGGAGCAGGGTGTCTAAGATGAAGAGAGGGAGAGATGAGAGGAGGGTCTCTAAGATGAAGAGAGGGAGAGATGAGATGAAGAGAGGGAGCAGGAGAGGTGTCTAAGATGATGAAGAGAGGGAGAGAGAGGATGAAGAGAGGAGAGGAGAGGAGGGAGCAGGGTGTCTAAGATGAAGAGGGGAGAGAGGAGAGGAGGAGCAGGATCTCTAAGATGAAGAGAGAGAGATGAGAGGAGGAGCAGGGTGTCTGAAGAAGATGAAGAGAGGGAGAGATGAGAGGAGAGGAGGGTCTCTAAGATGAAGAGAGGGAGAGATGAGAGGAGGAGCAAGGTGTCTAAGATGAAGAGAGGGAGAGATGAGAGGAGAGGAGGGTCTCTAAGATGAAGAGAGGGAGAGATGAGAGGAGGAGCAAGGTGTCTAAGATGAAGAGAGGGAGAGATGAGAGGAGAGGAGGGTCTCTAAGATGAAGAGAGGGAGAGAGATGAGAGGAGGAGCAGGGTGTCTTAGATGAAGAGGGGGAGAGATGAGAGGAGGAGCAGGGTGTCTAAGATGAAGAGAGGGAGAGAGGAGAGGAGAGGAGGAGATATGGGAAAAGAAAGGAGGGTCTACTTTGACAAGAGAAGTTATTCCACCACGCGTGTTAACACCCAAACATACAGTAGCTCAGATATTTGCATTTCTCAGACAAGCCTGTTAAAAGGCTGCTCTCTAAAATACACTTTTTCCGAGTACTTCTGGTGCGGTGAAGCTTAATGACTCTACCGCGCTTACACTTCAGCCTCATTGTTGTGTTGCCATGGTGCCAACATTGATATGAGGAGGGAGAGAGACCTGATCTTACAGCAAGCACTTCAGAAGGCCCAAAAATGTCAAGCGACTGTCCCAGAGGAATCTCCCTGAAACCCAGTGGGACCAACCAGGCTCCAACGCTGTCTGGAACGGATGCAGAGGGAGGTGAGAGCGAGAGGTGTGTATATATTTTTCTCTCACGTCTCTCATCTTTCTCTCCCTTCTTCAACATAGGTCCGTGACCCACACAAAATAACCAACCAAGCCCATATTAGTATCCCACATTTCTCCTCAGTTCCTCCTCTTCACTCCTCCCATTGGTGGCCACTGGGTTTGATTTCATTCATATCACATAATATAATTCTATATTATTTCACATTCCCACCTCCACATTAGGCAGTCAGAGCACAGGCTGCGGGTTAGAGGTAGTTTCCTGAGGCTAATCAACGTTAGCCTTTTCTCATATGACTCTCGTGCAGAATGGAGGACCCATGGGGGGCACACGGTGGAGCTGGGAAATGCCACCCTGCATACATTACCATTTCAACCTTCTCTGTGCTCTGCAGCTACAATAATTCTCCTCTTCATTAGTTTGTCATTTTAAAGGCTAAGTGGAGTATAATGTCATTGCTCATATGAACCACTACAGGTAACAGATGACCCTAGATAACTGACCATCATGAGATCAAAACAGTTAGTGAAAGTCCCACCAACTAGTTTATAAACTAGGGCTTCTCAGAAACCTTCAGAAACATCTAAATGATTTTTAAACCTTGAAACTGGAACCTGGAGGACAAATGTTCCCACTTTGGCTGTACTGCTTCATCAGGATGCCAATATCCTGTCTGTTCATCGCCACATTACAGACAGGGATGTCTGAATGGGTTCACAGACACGCCTCCTACATCAGATAGTGTAACTTAATGCTCCAGGAGGTGATTACACTGCTCACAAATGATTAGGCTCTTTTCACCATCGCAATAACGCTTTTCTAGATGAGTGCAACTCGTTTGACGAAATGGAAGAGAGAGGCAGAAGCTACTGTGTGTGTGTGTGTGTGTGTGTGTGTGTGTGTGTGTGTGTGTGTGTGTGTGTGTGTGTGTGTGTGTGTGTGTGTGTGTGTGTGTGTGTGTGTGTGTGTGTGTGTGTGTGTGTGTGTGTGTGCGTGTGCGTGTGCGTGTGCGTGTGCGTGTGCGTGTGTGTGTGTGTAATAACTTCAACATTTCACCTCATCAATCATTTTGTTCCAAATCATTCTCGTTTTCGTCATGTTCTTCTTTCAGGTTCCCTTGTCTATGTGTACAGAAGAAGCAGAAATAACAACCAATCATGAAAGCATTGCTGAGCTTTCAATATGGCTGCCAAGCTGATACATTCACAGCAACACTGTTGCCAATTAATGGAGGAACACGGAAGGGAAAGTCAGGACAAAGGATTCCACTACGGCATAGTTGGAACGTTGTCCTTTTTCAAATCTGTCTAAACATGGGCTCATATGCCTGTTGTTATGAGCATGTGTGTGTGTGTGTGTGTGTGTGTGTGTGTGTGTGTGTGTGTGTGTGTGTGTGTGTGTGTGTGTGTGTGTGTGTGTGTGTGTGTGTGTGTGTGTGTGTGTGTGTGTGTGTGTGTGTGTGTGTGTGTGTGTGTGTGTGTGTGTGTGTGTGTGTGTGTGTGCGTGCATTTGGACTGTGGCATTACTTGAGATGCTGCAGGCCCATTCAGCTCACTGGCTGACAGGCAATCTGCAGAGCAGTGTGAGTTCACTGTGGAGACAGACCCCTATATCAGACAACCACACACACAGACACACACAGACAGACACACACACACAAACCTTTTCCAATTGAAAGAAAAATAGACAGGGTTGTAAATAATATATCAAAGATCGAGGAAACCTTCAATTACTTTTTTGTTTAAAGTAAAGGCTACCTGACGGCCTTCCCATTCCTAATTCATACCGTACCTTACGCTTGGATAGCACACACACATTCTATTTTGATTGGAGGGGTGTAACAGCGAAGTCTTTCTCCTACAGAATGGAGGGCTGCCCATGATATATTCCCTCGGGCCACATACAAGGTGAGTCGAGCATCACTCTCCAACTAAGCCGAGAAATCCCTCTTCATTAAAATCCCGAGGACATTTCGTTAAAGAGACTCAACTTCATTCCACAGGCACAGCATTAAAGTGTCATGAACATATCATTAGAATTAGTTCTATTTCTATGGTCATGGACAGGTCAGAGAACAGTGTTATGATGATGATACTTAACTACACAGGGCATAGTGTTGAAGTCGCCCAAAACAATAAAATGCCACCACATAATAGCCTGGTACATCTAGTAATGTTCAGTGGTATTCAAACCTGTGTGACGACCCCACTGCAATTTCCCCACGACCCCACTTTACAAACCACTATTAAGCCATAATGCCAGAGAAGCTGTGGTGCATACTGTCACGACTATAGTGGAAGTTAAAGGCAATTCCCCAAAAGAAAGATGGTGGCTTTAAAATGTCATTTCAACCAATTAGTACCATTAAATATGTCTAACAATAATGATGAAATATGATTCAAAGACTCTTTCAATTAATTGGTTGCCTTTACCAGAGGCATACAATTAGTATCTAATTAATGTTCAGCTAAAAATGGTATATTCATAGATGCTGCGTGCCCAGGATCAAATGACAAGAAACACTACTTTAGGCTTAACCAGTGAAGATGGCCATCAAATCACCTCCCAGGTGAAACCAGCCTACAATCACCTCTACAATCACCACCAGGACAGACAAAGACGAAATTGTTAGAGACCCATGAAATGAGACTGCTAACAAGACAATTTTCCACAACATGAACACAATAAGCACCTAGAAGACATCCAGTCCTCCTCCAGACCAGGGGATCAGGGGAGAGAGGTGGGCTGGTTAGGGTGGAGAGGAAGCTGAAATAAACCAACCACCTAGGGGTAGCTGGGGCTGGCATGACCTCCTCTGGGACTGTTAGGTCACTATGGACGAGCAGAGACACAGACACTGGTCATTTAGGGGCAATGAGGGCATTTGGGGGCATTTCCAGGGCACAGGACACTGGGGAGCTTGTTTCTACGATACATTTAAACAGACTGACAGACCGCTTGGAAAGCTCACTGCCGTCTCTGACAGATTGCATGAGAATGAAATATTGATTTAAAGTAGACTTGTGTAACAGAACTTATTCATTATTACCAGACTAAGTAATGGATTAGGTAAGGTCCTGCCTGCTGATTGGAGATCACAGGTCCGAGTTGTGCCTCGTAGCCTACCACATCTAGCAAGTTCAATACTGTGCATTACATATACAGTTGAAGTCGGAAGTGTACATACACCTTTAGCCAAATACATTTAAACTCGGAAATCGGAAATCTACATAAGTACTATACAGTTACAGATGTAACAAGGAAATTAGGTCGAAGGTAATTGCTTGCAGTCAATCACCATAATGTAGCATTAACCCTCCGATAATAAACCACACAACTCACTTGCTGAACGTACGTGCAATCTTGCTCAAATAAACACACTGACAACTTAGTCGGCAGCCAAACATGCATCTTCTTTTTCTTCTTCTTCTTCTTCTTCTGTGGGATTGGGTTGGCGGATCACAGCCAACATTTAAAGTACATAAGCCTACATTTGTGAAATGAGCAATATTTGTATGAACTCTTAAAAATCCTCTTAAGGATCCGACCCTTTTTTCAATTTTCGCCTAAAATAACTGCCTGTAGCTCAGGCCCTGAAGCAAGGATATGCATATTCTTGATACCATTTGGTATTCTTGATACCAAGGAAACACTTTGAAGTTTGTGGAAATGTGAAAGTAATGTTGGAGAATATAACACATTAGATCTGGTAAAAGATAAAAGAAAAAAACATGCATTTTCTATTAATTTCTTTGTTCCATCATCTTTGAAATGCAAGAGAACGGCCATTATATGACTTAGGACTCTAGACGCAATTTAGATTTTGACCACTAGATGGCAGCAGTGTATGTACACCGTTTTAGACTGATCCAATGAATCATTGTATTACTGTTCAAGATGTTGTATCAAGTCTGCCCAAATGTGCCTAATTGGTTTATTGATACATTTTCATGACTGTACATGACTGTGCACTCTCCTCAAACAATAGTATGGTATTCTTTCACTGTAAAAGCTACTGTAAATTGGACAGTGCAGTTAGATCAATAATAATATTTACTTTCTACCCATATAAGACATGTCTGTGTCCTGGGAAATGTTCTTGTTATTTACAATATCATGCTAATCGCATTATTCAAGCGTTAGCTCAACCGTCCCGCGTGGGACACACCGATCCCAATTAATTAACAGACTACATTTTTTGGGCAAATGAACAAATTATTGTCTTTTGTTGAACAATCCAAACTTGTTAAGCATTATCCAGTTCAAATATGGCATGTTTACACTATTTATTTCTGTTTTCAGCAGTTTCAATGGGGACTTTTATTTTGAAGGCAAACCAAAAATGATATATTTGTGGCTAATCGTTATTGTAGCTAGCTTCACATAAGTGGTGCTGAAGCGAACACAAGCAGTTGAGCAACGCGCCGACATTGATCAACCAACATGTGTTAGACACCACCCACAGACCACCACCCACCACCCCATTTGATTGACACGCCCTCATTATAATATTGGAGGAAGAAATACGTAAATAAATGAATTAATAAATATACAAATGAATTTTTAAAAATTAAGTTTGAATAATTAGATAATACAAAGAAAAATAATGAAATACATACTGATATGTAGAAAAAAATGAATACATTTTAATCAGTATTTCTGCATTTCCTTGCTCATTTATTTAATTATGTGTGGATTTATTTATGTATTTATATGTGCATTTTTTTTCAGGTTTGGTTCTCCATAAGAATGAACCATATTAAACATAAATTCCCTACTTCTCGGAATGTGTTTGCACACTGTAACGGCGTTCTTCGTTTGTTGAAAGAGAGTCGGACCAAAATGCAGCGTGGTGGTTACTCATGTCTTTAATGAAGAAAAACGGAACGATACATGAAATAACTAAATAATACAAAAACAACAAACGGAACGTGAAACCTATTACAGCCTATCTGGTGAACACTACACAGAGACAGGAACAATCACCCACGAAATACACAGTGAAACCCAGGCTACCTAAATACGGTTCCCCATCAGAGACAACAAGAATCACCTGACTCTGATTGAGAACCGCCTCAGGCAGCCAAGCCTATACTAGACACACCCCTAATCAACCACAATCCCAATGCCTACAAAAACCCCAATACGACAATACAATAACCCCATGTCACACCTTGGCCTTAACAAATAATTAAAGAAAACACAAAATACTAAGACCAAGGCGTGACACACACACTACAGTGTACAATGAAGGTTGAATAGGCAGTTCACGTACAGAAACTCCCTCAACGTGTCAGCAGAGCAGATAGAAAGCTGATTGTAAACACAAATCATAGGTTACATACTTCTACAACCAGAGACAGAAGCCCAAAACGCAGTCCTACCTAAATCAATGAGCTAGTACTTAGCGTGCCTGATCTCCTCTGCTAAATCATCATTTCATAATTGAAATGGCTCTTGGGCATTCCTCTGCTCTGTCAATTACAGAAGAGAACATGGCTACAGATGCAATGCAGGACATTTAAAACTTGTAGTGTATTTGAGGAGGAAGTTTGTAATTTCCACTTTGAAATTTCAGACTTGATTTTCCCTTACAAAAAATGTGTCAACCCCTACAAAAAAAAATCCATTCATTATAATACAAATAATGATTCACATTTCCTGTTGCTGCAGGATTATTTTCCAGCTGTAGCAAACTGGCTCAAATTAAGATCCTACATCTGTAACTCCATACTATGTCTCGGTAGCTAACACAAGACGGAGAGCATTGCTAACAATACACAAACACAAGGCTAGGGGAAGATTTAGCTGTGTTACTGAAAGAACTGTCATTATCACTACAGATGAAGGGCTGTACACAAGACATAGCCGACATAAAAGGTTAATATGCAGTGGATGACACCCTCTACACTGAACGCAGACTTTGAGAAATGTTTATGTGTGCTGATGGCAGATGCACGGTGCATTAGGAAAGTATTCAGACCCCTTCATCTTTTACACATTTTGTTACGTTACAGCCTTATTCTAAAATTGATTACAGAGTTGTTTTCCCTCTCATCAATCTACACACAATACCCCATAATGACAAAGCAAGTTTTCAGAAAGAAACTGTTGAAAATGTATAAAAACAATAAAAACTGAAATACCACATTTACAGATACTATTATTATTATTATTATATATATAGCAAAATATAGTGTTTGTTCAATGATGTTGTCTCTTAAATAGTGTTTATTAATGATGTTGTCTCTTAACAGTAATCTATCGTGTTTATTAAAGATGGTGTCTCTTAACAGTAAATTCTATGTTTATTAATGATGTTTATAAACTAAGTGTTTATTAATGATGTTGTCTCTTAACAGTAAATGATGGTGTCTCTTAACAGTAAACTATGTGTTTATTAATAATGTTGTCTCTTAACAGTAAACTATAGTGTTTATTAATGTCTCTTAACAATTAACTATAGTGTTTATTAAAGATGGTGTCTCTAACAGTAAACTATAGTGTTTATTAATAATGTTGTCTCTTAACAGTAAACTATAGTGTTTATTAATGATGTTGTCTCTTAACAATTAACTATAGTGTTTATTAAAGATGTTGTCTAAACTATAGTGTTTATTAAAGATGGTGTCTCTTAACAGTAAACTATAGTGTTTATTAATGATGTTGTCTCTAACTATAAACTATAGTGTTTATTAAAGATGGTGTCTCTAACAGTAATGTAAACTATAGTGTTTATTAATGATGTGTCTCTTAACAGTAAACTATAGTGTTTATTAATGTTGTCTCTTAACAGTAAACTATAGTGTTTATTAATGATGTTGTCTCTTAACAGTAAACTATAGTGTTTATTAATGTGTTTATTAATGATGATGGTCTCTTAACAGTAAACTATAGTGTTTATTAATGATGTTGTCTCTTAACAGTAAACTATAGTGTTTATTAATGATGTTGTCTCTTAACAGTAAACTATAGTGTTTATTAAAGATGTTGTCTTTTAAATAGTGTTTATTAATGATGGTGTCTCTTAATGATGTTGTCTTTTAAATAGTGTTTATTAATGATGGTGTCTCTTAACAGTAAACTATAGTATTTATTAATGATGGTGTCTCTTAACAGTAAACTATAGTATTTATTAATGATGGTGTCTCTTAACAGTAAACTCATACCACCTCATACTTCATTCTCTTGTATTTTTATCACAACCGTTTCTACCAGTGATTATTCTCCAACCACTCTTTCTCTTATCTTGTTTTCATTGGGTTTGAATTAAGGGGCCATTACTCTGTGAAGAGCTTTGTTCATCATATTGTCAATCACAAGGCGCATTATGCACCAGTCTCATTCCTGTAGTGTGGGAAAAGCCCCAGGAAGCAGAACACAAACTAGTTCCAGCCTTGCTGGGAAAACAAGAAATGCTGACTTGATGGTGGATCATACTCATACTGAAAGGATACAGTGGCTTGTGAAAGTATTCACCCCCCTTAGCAATTCTACTATTTTGTTGCCTTACAACTGGAATTAAAACAGATTTTTTGGGGGGAGGTTTGTATCATTTCATAAATACAACATGCCTACTACTTTGAAGATGCTAAATATTTTTTATTGTGAAACAAACAAGAAATAACACAAAAAAACAGAACCCCCCCCCCCCCCTCCCCCAAAGTCAATACATTGTAGAGCCACATTTTGCAGCAATTACAGCTGCAAGTCTCTTGGGGTATGTCTCTATAAGCTTGGCACATCTAGCCACTGGGATTTCTGCCCATTCTTCAAGGCAAAACTGCTTCAGCTTCTTCAAGTTGGATGGGTTCTGCTGGTGTACAGCTATCTTTAAGTCATACCACAGATTCTCAATTGGATTGAGGTCTGGGCTTTGATTAGGCCATTCCAAGACATTTAAATGTTTCCTCTTAAACCACTTGAGTGTTGCTTTAGCAGTATGCTTAGGGTCATTGTCCTGCTGGAAGGTGAATCTCTGTCCCAGTCTCAAATCTCTGGAAGACTGAAACAGGTTTCCCTCAAGAATTTCCCTGTATTCAGTGCCATCCATCATTCCTTCAATTCTGACCAGCTTCCCAGTCCCTGCAGATGAAAAACATTGGATGGTGTTCTCGGGGTGAGAGGTGTTGGGATTCTGCCAGACATAGCGTTTTCCTTGATGGCCAAAAACTCAATTTTAGTCTCATCTGACCAGAGTACCTTCTTCCATATGTTTGGGAGACTCCCACATGCCTTTTGGCAAACACCAAACGTGCTTGCTTATTTTTGTCTTTAAGCAATAGGCTTTTTTTCTGGCCACTCTTCCGTAAAGCCCATCTCTGTGGAGTGTAGGGCTTAAAGTGGTCCTATGGACAGATACTCCAGTCTCTGCTGTGGAGCTTTGCAGCTCATTCAGAGTTATCTTTGGTCTCTTTGTTGCCTCTCTGATTAATGCCCTCCTTGCCTGGTCCGTAAGTTTTGGTGGGCGGCCCTCTCTTGGCAGGTTTGTTGTGGTGCCATATTCTTTCCATTTTTTAATAATGGATTTAATGGTGCTCTGTGGAATGTTCAAAGTTTCAGATATTTTTTATAACCTAACCCTGATCTGTACTTCTCCACAACTTAGTCCCTGACCTGTTTGGAGAGCTCCTTGGTCTTCATGGTGCTGCTTGCTTGGTGGTGCCCCTTGCTTAGTGGTGTTGCGGACTCTGGGGCCTTTCGGAACAGGTGTATATATACTGAGATCATGTGACACTTAGTTGCACACAAATGCACTTTATTTAACAAACTATGTGACTTCTGAAGGTAATTGGTTGTACCAGATCTTATTTAGGTGCTTCATAGCAAAGTGTGAATACATATGCATGCACCACTTTTCTTTTAAATATTTATTTTATTTTATTTATTTTTTCCATTTTTTCCTTCATATTAAAAAAATATATATATATATATATATAAATAAATATGTCTTTTTTTTCATTTCACTTCACCAATTTGGACTATTTTTGTTTATGTCCATTACATGAAATGAAAATAAAAATCCATTTAAAGTACAGGTTCAATAGGCAACAAAATAGGAAAAACGTCAAGGGGGATGAATGCTTTTGCAAAGCACTGTATTATCTCTAACCAGACATGACGTCCACAGGAGAGCAGCACTAGTAAATATGTTGTTGAGTGACGCAACACACAGCACGGCGCGTTGGAGCCGTCATGGCACATCTGCAGTACAATGCTAATTTGTGTCTCCAGATGGACAACCAGTTAATAACAAATCAATGGAACAAATCAATGGCACAATTAAAACTGGAGTAATTGGATTAAGGGACAAATAGAGAGATCAACCATCTGCTTTGTTGTCATGGTCACTTGGCAGGCACAACAAGCTTCCCTAAAGTCAGGAGTCCCTGCCCATCTCCCAAAAACATTTGAAACCCTACCTCTTTGAAGAGTTTCTGAAATAACTCTAACAGGGCACTTCTCTTTTCCTAAAATACTTTGTTCAGAGAAAATGTATTTGACAAGATTGTGATTTGTTGTTGTCTCACCTAGTTTGAGTCAATGAGTATCAAACTCTTTGTTATGACAAGCCTAAATCATTTCAAGAGTAAGCATTTGCTTAATTAACAAGTCACATAATACGTTGCATGGACTCCACACATACAATTAGCTATAAGGTCCCTCAGTCAAGCTATTCATTCAAACACAGATTCAATCATAAAGACCAGAGAGGTATTTCAACACCTCACAGAGAAGGGCAGCTATTGGTAGATGGGGAGAAATCATAAAGACCAGAGAGGTATTTCAACACCTCACAGAGAAGGGCAGCTATTGGTAGATGGGGAAAAATCATAAAGACCAGAGAGGTATTTCAACACTTCACAGAGAAGGGCAGCTATTGGTAGATGGGGAAAATCATAAAGACCAGAGAGGTATTTCAACACTTCACAGAGAAGGGCAGCTATTGGTAGATGGGGAAAAATCATAAAGACCAGAGAGGTATTTCAACACTTCACAGAGAAGGGCAGCTATTGGTAGATGGGGAAAAATCATAAAGCAGACACTGAATATCCCTTTGCTCATCGTGAAGTTATTAATTACACCTTTGATGGTGTATCAATACACCCAGTCATTACAAAGATACAGGCATCCTTCCAAACTCAGTTTCCAGAGAAGGAAACCGCTCAGGGATTTCACCATCAGGCCAATGGTGACTAAAAAACAGCTTCAGAGTTTAATGGCTGTGATGGGAGAAAGCTGAGGATGGATCAACCCTACATTGTAGTTACTCCATAATATTAACCTAATTGTCAGGGGAAAAAATTAAGGAAGCCTGTACAGAATAAAAACATATCACTATTCAAAACATGCATCCTGTTTGCAAAAAGAAATGGAATAGAGCTAAACACAGAACAAATCCTAGAGGAAACCCTGATTCACTCTGCTTTCCACCAGACACTGGGAGACAAATTCACCTTTCAGCAGGACAATAACCTAAAACACAAAGCCAAATATACACTGGAGTTGTGTACCAAGACAACATTGAATGTTCGTCAGTGGCCTAGGTCTGACTTAAAATCAGCTTAAAAATCTATGGCAAGACATGACAATGGCTGACTAGCCATGATCAACAGCCAACATGACAGAGCTTGAAGAATTTTTAAAAGAATAATGTGCAAATATTATATAATCCCAGTGTGCAAAGGTGATTCCACTATATCCCTCAGGGGGGTGAACACGTAATTACAGAGCATTATGTGTAGATCAGAAAATGACAATGAAATATATTTTAGTCTCACTTTGTAACACAACAAAATGTGTGAAAAAAAATCAAGAGGTGTGAATGCATTCTGAAGGCACTGTATCTTAACATGAATGCACTAACTGTAAGTAGCTCTGGATAAGAGAGTCTGATGACTAAAATGTTAACACGGATGTAATGTCCAATCATCAGTTTTGGAGGGTTGATTGGTACCTCATTTTGGTTTGGTAAACACATTGATTAAGACTTTTATGGGTTTCCTTTTTCTTTACCCAGCAAATAGCTTCATTATGCAAATGTATTTCCTGTGAATAAATATCTCTTTTGACAGAATTCTCTTGCTTATTTGGTGAAGCATTCAGAAATTCATATCCATGTACTAGGCAAACCTCATAGCTGGTAATACTGTATATTCCACATCCTTGAGGTGAACCAAATCAACATTTAAAAACACATAAGGGATAGTAAGAGAAGGAAACATCTCAGTCCGTTAGCAAGCCAATGTCTTTGATTCGACATACAGAATAATGAGACTTCTTCCTGTATCTCCAACTCTTCAGAAAGTCCATGTAGTCATCTGTAATCACATGTTGAGATCTATCTCACCAAAGAGAGCCCTGAGGGGATTTAGGATTGAACAGAACCATCTACAGGACATATCCTCCAATTGACCCTGAAACATTACACCACTTTTAACATTGAAGATGGTTCTTATATTGCAAGTTGTAATAAGACTGGCACTGCAATGTTAATTACTTGTCAGAACAGAGTGAGAGGCCACTCACCTCCAGCCACTGTCCGT
This sequence comes from Oncorhynchus gorbuscha, assembly GCF_021184085.1. NCBI lineage: Eukaryota > Metazoa > Chordata > Actinopteri > Salmoniformes > Salmonidae > Oncorhynchus > Oncorhynchus gorbuscha. The sequence continues at coordinate 84,963,613 of NC_060187.1, forward strand.
GGGACTGCATTTTGATGAGGACGCAGGGGTCTGGCTTGGACAGGCGTCCCGGTCTGAGATGCCCTTGCAGGTCACCCGCAACCCACTTTGGCCAGGCACGGGCTGTTGAACAGACCAAGGGTGTTGGCCGCAGACTCATAGATGTTGCTCATGGTGTGTGTGTGTGTGGCGAGTGTTCTGCGAGGGAGACAGACACACATATCACAGTGATTACAGGGAGTCGTCACTCATCATTCAGCACACGCACGCGCACACACACATACTTCATCTACTTTATTTACAAATACACACAAACATCCCCAAACACTGTACATTCAGGAAACTTGATTATCACGAGGGCTCTTTGTTCCTTTAGAAGCCCCTCCGCCCCCACAGCTGTCAAACTGCTGCTAATTATCCCATGCTGATTTGATGAGCACACCAGACAGGATATGATAGCATTTTCCTGTCCAGCAATCACCTAATTAATCTCAACCCTCCAATTAGCCCGTCAAGGTAAATGAGATCTGTGAGATGTGAAGTGATGATCCCAATCAAGCTCTTGCTGCTAGTGATTCTCTGATCCACCTCTACGCAGACGACACCATTCTGTATATATCTGGCCCTTCTTTGGACACTGTGTTAACTAACCTCCAAACGAGCTTCAATGCCATAAAACACTCCTTCCGTGGCCTCCAACTGCTCTTAAATGCAAGTAAAACTAAATGCATACTTTTCAACCGATCGCTGCCCGCACCTGCACACCTGTCCAGCATTACTACTCTGGACGGTTCTGACATAGAATATTCAATAACTACAAATACCTAGTTGTCTGGTTAGACTGTAAACTCTCCTTCCTGACTCACATTAAGCATCTCCAATTCAAAATTAAATCTAGAATCGGCTTCCTATTTCACAACAAAGCATCCTTCACTCATGCTGCCAAACATAACTTCGTAAAACTGACTATCCTACCGATCCTTGACTTCGGCGATGTCATTTACAAAATAGCCTCCAACACTCTACTCAGCAAATTGGATGCAGTCTATCACAGTGCAATCCATTTTGTCACCAAAGCCCCATATACTAACCACCACTGTGACTTGTATGCTCTTGTTGGCTGGCTCTTGCTTTATATTTGTTGCCAAACCCACTGGCTCCAGGTCATCTATAAGTCATTGCTAGGTAAAGCCCCACCTTATCTACGCTCACTGGTCACCATAACAACACCCACCTGTAGCACACGCTCCAGCAGGTATATTTCACTGGTCTCCATAACATTACTCACCTGTAGCACACGCTCCAGCAGGTATATTTCACTGGTCTCCATAACAGCACCCACCTGTAGCACACGCTCCAGCAGGTATATCTTACTGGTCACCATAACAACACCCACCCGTAGCACACGCTCCAGCAGGTATATTTCACTGGTCACCATAACAGCACCCACCCGTAGCACACGCTCCAGCAGGTATATCTCACTGGTCTCCATAACAGCACCCACCCGTAGCACACGCTCCAGTAGGTATATCTCACTGGTCACCATAACAGCACCCACCCGTAGCACACACTCCAGCAGGTATATCTCTCTGGTCACCATAACAGCACCCACCCGTAGCACACGCTCCAGCAGGTATATCTCTGGTCACCATAACAGCACCCACCCGTAGCACACGCTCCAGCAGGTATATTTCACTGGTCACCATAACAGCACCCACCCGTAGCACACGCTCCAGTAGGTATATCTCACTGGTCACCATAACAGCACCCACCCGTAGCACACACTCCAGCAGGTATATCTCTCTGGTCACCATAACAGCACCCACCCATAGCACACGCTCCAGCAGGTATATCTCTCTGGTCACCATAACAGCACCCACCCGTGGCACACACTCCAGCAGGTATATCTCTGGTCACCATAACAGCACCCACCCGTAGCACACGCTCCAGCAGGTATATCTCACTGGTCACCATAACAGCACCCACCCGTAGCACACGCTCCAGTAGGTATATCTCACTGGTCATCCATAACAGCAATTCCCCCCCGTGTCACTCCAGCAGGTATATCTCTGGTCACCATAACAGCACCCACCCGTAGCACACACTCCAGCAGGTATATCTCTCTGGTCACCATAACAGCACCCACCACTGCACCGCTCCAGCAGGTATGTTTCACTGCTCATCCCCAAAGCCAATTCCCCCTTTTTTTTTTTGCAGTCTTTCCTTCCAGTTCTCTGCTGCCAATGACTGGAACTAATTTCAAAATCACTGAAGCTGTAGACTCATATCTCCCTCTCTAACTTTAAGCACCAGCTGTCAGAGCAGCTCACAGATCACTGCACCTGTTTATAGCCCATCTGTAAATAGCCCATCCAACGACCTCATCCCCATACTGTTTTTTTGTTAGTTTTTTTGCTCCTTTGCACCCCAGTATCTCTGTTTGGACACATTCATCTTCTGCACATCTATCACTCCAGTGTTTAATTGGCATTGAATTGTGTCAGCTATTTTTTCTCTTCTATTATTTTGAACGTAACAACATGAATTGTGGGGTATTTAGAGTACTGTATAGGTAGAGAACATTGAACAGAACAAGGCTATGTCAATAACATACATCTAACAAATATGCAGATAGAACCTGAAAGTCCCAAGCTCTTGGCTTGATAATAACTAATAAAGAAAGTGATACTATGGATCAGAAGACAACAGCAGCTTGTTAATTCAGACAAGGTTACCACCACTGTAGCCCTGGGGAAGCAGACAGGGTGACCACCACTGTAGCCCTGGGGAAGCAGACAGGGTGACCACCACTGTAGCCCTGGGGAAGCAGACAGGGTGACCACCACTGTAGCCCTGGGGCAGACAGGGTGACCACCACAGGGTTACCACCACTGTAGCCCTGGGGAAGCAGACAGGGTGACCACCACTGTAGCCCTGGGGAAGCAGACAGGGTGACCACCACTGTAGCCCTGGGGAAGCAGACAGGGTGACCACCACTGTAGCCCTGGGGAAGCAGACAGGGTTACCACCAAGGTAACCCTGGGGAAACAGACAGGGTTACCACCACTGTAGCCCTGGGGAAACAGACAGGGTTACCACTAATGTATAGCCCTGGGTAAGCAGACAGGGATACCACCACTGTAGCCCTGGGGAAGCAGACAGGGTTACCACCACTGTAGCCCTGGGGAAGCAGACAGAGTTACCACCACTGTAGCCCTGGGGAAGCAGACAGGGTTACCACCACTGTAGCCCTGGGGAAGCAGACAGAGTTACCACCACTGTGTAGCCCTGGGGAAGCAGACAGGGTTACCACCACTGTAGCCCTGGGGAAGCAGACAGGGTTACCACCACTGTAGCCCTGGGGAAGCAGACAGAGTTACCACCACTGTGTAGCCCTGGGGAAGCAGACAGGGTTACCACCACTGTAGCCATGGGGAAGAAGACAGGGTTACCACCACTGTAGCCCTGGGGAAGCAGACAGAGTTACCACCACTGTAGCCCTGGGGAAGCAGACAGGGTTACCACCACTGTAGCCCTGGGGAAGCAGACAGGGTTACCACCACTGTAGCCCTGGGGAAGCAGACAGGGTTACCACCACTGTAGCCCTGGGGAAGCAGACAGGTTTCCACTACTGTATAGCCCTGGGGAAACAGACAGGGTTACCACCACTGTATAGCCCTGGGGAAACAGACAGGGTTACCACCACTGAAGCCCTGGGGAAACAGACAGGGTTACCACCACTGTAGCCCCGGGGAAACAGACAGGGTTACCACCACTGTAGCCCTGGGGAAACAGACAGGGTTACCACTACTGTATAGCCCTGGGTAAGCAGACAGGGTTACCACCACTGTAGCCCTGGGGAAGCAGACAGGGTTACCACCACTGTAGCCCCGGGGAAACAGACAGGGTTACCACCACTGTAGCCCTGGGGAAACAGACAGGGTTACCACTACTGTAGCCCTGGGAAGCAGACAGGGTTACCACCACTGTAGCCCTGGGGAAGCAGACAGGGTTACCACTACTGTAGCCCTGGGGAAGCAGACAGGGTTACCACCACTGTAGCCCAGGGGAAACAGACAGGGTTACCACTACTGTATAGCCCTGGGGAAACAGACAGGGTTACCACTACTGTATAGCCCTGGGGAAGCAGACAGGGTTACCACCACTGTAGCCCTGGGGAAGCAGACAGGGTTACCATCACTGTAGCCATGGGGAAGCAGACAGGGTTACCACCACTGTAGCCCTGGGGAAGCAGACAGGGATACCACCAATGTATAGCCCTGAGTAAGCAGACAGGGTTACCACCACTGTATAGCCCTGAGTAAGCAGACAGGGTTACCACCACTGTATAGCCCTGGGGAAGCAGACAGGGTTACCACCACTGTAGCCCTGGGGAAGCAGACAGGGTTACCACCACTGTAGCCCTGGGGAAGCAGACAGGGTTACCACCACTGTAGCCCTGGGGAAACAGACGTGGACAGAAGATTCCACTTCCCTTTTCATTGAAACTGATAGAGTGGTGTTCTAATCAAAGTGTCCTTCTCTGAGTAATTGGATTTAGCCTGACAAGCTAATAGCTAGCAGACATCACCGCGGAACAACAGTCCCGCCGACCGATCCCTGAGCAATTAAACTCTCCATGGAGAGAGAGACAGACAGACAGACAGACAGACAGACAGACAGACAGACAGACAGACAGACAGACAGACAGACAGACAGACAGACAGACAGACAGACAGACAGACAGACAGACAGACAGACAGACAGACAGACAGACAGACAGACAGACAGACAGACAGACAGACAGACAGACAGACAGACAGACAGACAGACAGACAGACAGACAGACAGACAGACAGACAGACAGACAGACAGACAGACAGACAGACAGACAGACAGAGAGAAAATTGATCTGACACCACAGCCTCTAGGCAATCTGCTCTTCTTGTCTGAGGGATTTTTACAAACCATAGGTACACCGTTAGTGAATATCAGAATATCTGAAAACTGATTATCTATTCATCAGCTACAGTCCCTCAATTATCCAATAGAAACTCTCCTTTGCAACTGTTGGACTACTGAAGTCCACCTAGATCAGCTAGATGCAGGCAAGAGTGTGCAGGTCCTATTGAATGTGTCATTGTCAGACACCTTGATTACTCCAATTTTTATCTCGACCTGTGCACCTACGTTGTAAACTTTCATTCATAGGCTGGGTTGTAGCAACCTCATGATGGGTACAGGGAAATTAGAGTATCACGTAGTAGCCTAAACCTATTGATGTTACATTGTGCTGGGTGAATGGAATTTGAATGACAGTCATCCAATATGCTGTAATAGAAATGCCATGCTCGTAAAAAGAATCGTCCTCCCTCATCTTCAACGTCACCGACCGCCACTGAAGCTCATCCATCAAAACCTCTGTCCTCCATCATCCATCATCCAGCCACCAGAAGGTCCATAACCAGCTGACAGGGTCGTACATTACAACTAAACGAACAGCCATGTTTACATACTGTAACTCCATGAAAAACTCTTTCCCAGACATACACATTGCCAGCATGTCAATATGAACCATCCCTTCACACACATACACAGGACAAGTGCACAGCTAGTGAACGACAGTGAGTAAATAAGCAACAACAACAACAACAACAAATATTTTCCCAGTGGCACTGACTTGATAAATACTTTCTTGAGAGAAAATATACTTGATACGATTGTGATGTGTTGTTGTCTCACCTAGCGATGTTAAAATGAATGCACTCACTCTGGATAAGAGTGTCTGCTAAATGACCCCAAAATAAATAATGAACAGACCGGCACCGGCCCCGACGCCCTGACTCCCCTGCACTTCTGGTCGATTTTTCAAGAACTGTTGTTTTTTTTCTGGCTGAGGCCCATGCTATTTCTGTTCTGCTCAAGTAGGCTACTTGCTGGAGCCAACTCTATTCTAGGACACGCCTGTAGCAATGTGCTTCTATGTTTGTAAACGCAGGTGTGTGTATTTGTCTATACAGTACGTAGGATTATGGATGTATATGTGTGCATACTGTGTGAAGTGTGTGTGTGTGTGTGTGTGTGTGTGTGTGTGTGTGTGTGTGTGTGTGTGTGTGTGTGTGTGTGTGTGTGTGTGTGTGTGTGTGTGTGTGTGTGTGTGTGTGTGTGTGTGTGTGTGTGTGTGTGTGTGTGTGTGTGTGTGTGTGTGTGTGTGTGTGTGTGTGTGTGTGTGTGTGTGTGTGTGAACATATATGTGTCCGTGCAGTAGACCCCTGACCTCAGACAGTGGCAACCTGTAAAGGCTTTGTTAACAGCTGTGACTGAATGTGCTACTGCTCTCTGTCACAGCAGGCCTCATAAAAGTGCTGATGCAGACACCATGGCAATGTATTACAGACAGAACACTGGCTATTGCCGGCACCCTGGTGTTCAATAGCAGAAGAAAGATCAAGAACAAAGAAGCACAACTCAATTGAACACATTGACCTTCATCGAGGGAAGCTAATCTACTCTGGAAGTCCAGTGGACATAAGGCAATAGCCATTCTGGATATGAATGTCTGCTAAATGAATGTCATGTCTAATGTTTCATTTCCAGAGCCGTACTGTGTAAATCCCATTCTGCCTGTCTCCTGCCATCGCACTCTCGGCCTGGCGATGAGCAGCACTCCCCTGGTCAGGTCTCACAGAGGCTTTAGGTTCATCTCCACAACATGAGCTGAAAATCCCAGTAGATTGGAGGGGTTTTGCTGGAATCCAGCAGGATATCCTTCCATTGCCTGCTTGACTCCCAGCAGTGTGATCTGAGCATGAGGAAGGACTTTATCTCCTCTATGTTCCTTCTTTCAGATGCCACAATATCAACTGAGCTACAGGCTACCCACGCTAAATCAGGTACAGATGTAGGATCTTCATTTGAGACAGTTATGTACAGCAGGAAAATAATCCTGCAGCAACAGGAAATGTGTGGATTATAGTTCATGGAAATGTTTTTTTCTATTTGGGCAAATCAAATCTGACATTTTAAACATATAATAAACTACAAGTTTTACATTTCCTGCATTGCAACAGAGTGATCCAATTAAGATCCTACACCTGTAACACTCCCTGGCACTGGACAATGCAATATCATTGTCACATTATTGCCAGTCAGTTACAGTATCATTTCCCTCCTGTTCAGCTCCACTTCCTGAGCCAGGAGGCCAGTAATCCTGGAGGAAATCAGATGTTATTCACAGCAAACCCAACATAATCTGATTACAGTAGATCACTTCAAAACACGGTTGAAATACAAATGTCAATCATCTGAATGTTACACATTCTCCTTCCTCTCTCATTACCCATGATGCCTGAGGCTCAGGGCTGGGGATGACATAATTTATTCTCATGGTTGATGAGATGGACTGATGGTGTGAGAATGTTATGGGGGAGTATGAGCTGCCACTCACACTAACCTCCATGCTCCATTGGAATCCACACTAAATGGATCTGCTTATTGCCTGTGGCAACACCATGGGGGTAGAGGCATTGCCTGTGTCAACACCATGGGGGGTAGAGGCATTGCCTGTGTCAACACCATGAGGGGGTAGAGGCATTGCCTGTGTCAACACCATGAGGGGGTAGAGGCATTGCCTGTGTCAACACCATGGGGGTAGAGGCATTGCCTGTGTCAACACCATGGGGGGTAGAGGCATTGCCTGTGTCAACACCATGAGGGGGTAGAGGCATTGCCTGTGTCAACACCATGGGGCGGTAGAGGCATTGCCTGTGTCAACACCATGGGAGGGTAGAGGCATTGCCTGTTTCAACACCATGGGGGGGGGTAGAGGCATTGCCTGTGTCAACACCATGGGGGGGGTAGAGGCATTGCCTGTGTCAACGCCATGGGGTGGTAGAGGCATTGCCCTTGTCAACACCATGGGGCGGTAGAGGCATTGCCTGTGTCAACACCATGGGAGGGTAGAGGCATTGCCTGTGTCACCACCATGGGGGGGTAGAGGCATTGCCTGTGTCAACACCATGGGAGGGTAGAGGCATTGCCTGTGTCAACACCATGGGGGTAGAGGCATTGCCTGTGTCAACACCATGGGAGGGTAGAGGCATTGCCTGTGTCAACACCATGGGGGGGTAGAGGCATTGCCTGTGTCAACACCATGGGAGGGTAGAGGCATTGCCTGTGTCAACACCATGGAGGGGTAGAGGCATTGCCTGTGTCACCACCATGGGGGTAGAGGCATTGCCTGTGTCAACACCATGGGGGGTAGAGGCATTGCCTGTGTCAACACCATGGGGGTAGAGGCATTGCCTGTGTCAACACCATGGGGGGGGGTAGAGGCATTGCCTGTGTCAACACCATGGAGGGGTAGAGGATATTGCCTGTGTCACCACCATGGGGGTAGAGGCATTGCCTGTGTCAACACCATGGGGGGTAGAGGCATTGCCTGTGTCAACACCATGGGGGGGGGTAGAGGCATTGCCTGTGTCAACACCATGGGGGGGTAGAGGCATTGCCTGTGTCAACACCATGGGAGGGTAGAGGCATTGCCTGTGTCAACACCATGGGAGGGTCAACACCTGTGGACCATGGAGGGGTAGAGGCATTGCCTGTGTCACCACCATGGGGAGGGGTAGAGGCATTGCCTGTGTCAACACCATGGGGGTAGAGGCATTGCCTGTGTCAATACCATGGGGGTAGAGGCATTGCCTGTGTCAACACCATGGGGGGGTAGAGGCATTGCCTGTGTCAACACCATGGGGGGTAGAGGCATTGCCTGTGTCAACACCATGGGGGGGTAGAGGCATTGCCTGTGTCAACACCATGGGGGGGTAGAGGCATTGCCTGACTGATGTTAGGGTTAAGGATTGGGCAATATTTATACTGTAAGAAATTTACCCATTTGTTATAATTAGCATATTCTTTGCAGATAATAAGGACGCTACTATGAACTTAAACTATTCATTGCATAATGAGCTCTGACTCGAATGTGGTCTGTATATTTCACAGTTGCCATGGAAGCAAGGGGAAGGGATCCCCCTTTTTTCCAACCTTCATTCTAAAACTCTCTCAGCGTCAGACACACCTTGCTACCAAACCCTCTGCTGTTGTACTGTATTGTCAAAGGCGTGGAGTTGAATTCCATTTCCCCCCCTGACCACCACTTCTACGTGTCATGCCAGGAGAATAGACAAATATACAACTGCATCCTGAGTTCCTTGGAAATCCCTGCAGCTCACTGCATATTTTTGAACCCAGTTAAGCAACATTTCAATGCTAGTAATTACACTTTCACTGAATGATGAATGAACCCGTCCATGTGATTCAAACCTGGTTCCATTAACAAAGGCCTGTCTCTGCGTATTTAATAATTGGGGAGGGTAATGGGTTCAGAAGCAACTTTAGAAGTAAAGCTTGGATCAGTTTCAGATGAAAGGGAGAGGAATGTCCCTGCCTGGTGTTGGTGTGTTGTGTGTTGTCATTCAACGAGGTGTCAGAATGAGGTGAGTACCAATGGAGGCTGCCCGAGGGGAGGATGGCTCATAAAAATGGCTGGAATGGAGTGAATGGAATGGTATCAAACATATGAAAACTATCCTCCCCAGCAGCTTCCACTGAGTGGGTAGATACTCAGCTTCCACTGAGTGGGTAGATACTCAGCTTCCACTGAGTGGGTAGATACTCAGCTTCCACTGAGTGGGTAGATACTCAGCTTCCACTGAGTGGGTAGATACTCAGCTTCCACTGAGTGGGTAGATACTCAGGTTCCACTGAGTGGGTAGATACTCAGCTTCCACTGAGTGGGTAGATACTCAGCTTCCACTGAGTGGGTAGATACTCAGCTTCCACTGAGTGGGTAGATACTCAGCTTCCACTGAGTGGGTAGATACTCAGCTTCCACTGAGTGGGTAGATACTCAGCTTCCACTGAGTCCAGCTTCCACTGAGTGGGTAGATACTCAGCTTCCACTGAGTGGGTAGATACTCAGCTTCCACTGAGTGGGTAGATACTCAGCTTCCACTGAGTGGGTAGATACTCAGCTTCCACTGAGTGGGTAGATACTCAGCTTCCACTGAGTGGGTAGATACTCAGCTTCCACTGAGTGGGTAGATACTCAGCTTCCACTGAGTGGGTAGATACTCAGCTTCCACTGAGTGGGTAGATACTCAGCTGGGTCCACTGAGTGGGTAGATACTCAGAGTGGGTAGATACTTCCACTGAGTGGGTAGATACTCAGCTTCCACTGAGTGGGTAGATACTCAGCTTCCACTGAGTGGGTAGATACTGAGTGGGTAGCTTCCACTGAGTGGGTAGATACTCAGCTTCCACTGAGTGGGTAGATACTCAGCTTCCACTGAGTGGGTAGATACTCAGCTTCCACTGAGTGGGTAGATACTCAGCTTCCACTGAGTGGGTAGATACTCAGCTTCCACTGAGTGGGTAGATACTCAGCTTCCACTGAGTGGGTAGATACTCAGCTTCCACTGAGTGGGTAGATACTCAGCTTCCACTGAGTGGGTAGATACTCAGCTTCCACTGAGTGGGTAGATACTCAGCTTCCACTGAGTGGGTAGATACTCAGCTTCCACTGAGTGGGTAGATACTCAGCTTCCACTGAGTGGGTAGATACTCAGGGTGGGTAGATACTCAGCTTCCACTGAGTGGGTAGATACTCAACTTCCACTGAGTGGGTAGATACTCAGCTTCCACTGAGTGGGTAGATACTCAGCTTCCACTGAGTGGGTAGATAGAGTGGGTAGATACTCAGCTTCCACTGAGTGGGTAGATACTCAGCTTCCACTGAGTGGGTAGATACTCAGCTTCCACTGAGTGGGTAGATACTCCGCTTCCACTGAGTGGGTAGATACTACGTTCAACATGTCACTCCCACTGGTACAATGTTACAGCTACACTACAACACCTGCTCACTCTGACAGTGTCAAACTATAGGAATGTTTTTGCTTCAGCCCAGCACTAACACACCGTATTCAACTACTTAAACCTTTGAATCAGTAGTGTCGGTGCTGGACTGAAACCAAAGCTTGCACAATCCGCAGCGCTCCAGGGCTATAGGGTTTGAAAAAGCATAAGTCGCTCAGCTCAATTACAGGTGAAAGGATACTTTCTGAATTTCACCCGAGCCACTGAAAACCAGATGCAGGGACATGAGGGGGGGTCATCTCAGACTTTCTATCTGTAGTCATGGAATTCTCAGCAAGGCGAAGGACACATTTGTGTCACCGTCAGTCTGAAGTGATGCCTCAAGACGTCCTGGTTTCAGTAAGCTGATATCTCTCAATGATAAAAATGCCTCTTCGCTATTCATGGAAACAGAAGGCAGTGAGAAAAAACACCTCTTACAGGAAACCTGAAAACAATGAATCATACAGCAGTCAGTGTGCATGGACTACTCATTACTCATACGAGCTCTCAGAGGCAGACCAGAAACTGACAATGCATTTCAAAAGCAAAAGGGAAGCGTGTGTTATTAGTTGGATATCCATTCATTTACCTTTCCAATGAACGTCCTTATTTATTTAACAGTGGTCAGTTCATCAGGTTGACCAACACATGTCAGTGCTAACAAACCCCAGCTCTTCATTCTTTTTATAATGGCAGAGAATGAATGACTTGTCTTAATTCATTTACACACACACAGAAGCCAGGGTAGGACGGAATGGAAAGGCATCACTGGAGGCTGCTGAGGGAGGACGGCTCATAATAATGGTCAGAACGGAGCAAATGGAAAGGCATCAAACACCTGGAAACCATGGAAACCATGTGTTTGATGTAGCATTTGATACCATTCCACTCGTTATGCTCCAGCCATTACCACAAGCCCGTCTTCCCAATTAAGGTGCCGTCAACCTCCTGTGAATGCCATCAACAGGAGCAGTATGAGTTAGACTCAGCTGGCAATAACACATCAGATATGTTTTTCAGCCACTCACAGGAGAGAGATTCAGGTGTATTTGCATATTCATAGAAACATCACGATCAGTTCCTTGTTGGCTTCTTTTTAGGGGGAACTCCCTCTAACCGCTCTCTCTCTGAGCAACTGTTTGTGTGTAGGCATGCAGCTGCACTGATCAGACAAGATCATTTGGTTAGGTATAATTCTCTTGATCAATTTACTATATTTTTTGCTAATGCCTGCATGTGTGTAAGCTACAGGTCTTTATTTAGAAAGTAGTATTATTGTTATTATTTTACATGCCTTCAGAAGGAAGCCATTTTTATTGTCAATCACGATTATTGGTCAGTGCTTGAAATGGACTGAAATAGGTGCCTGTACTCATGTTTATATTTAGGAGCAGGAGACCTAAAATACTTATAGTATTCTATACGAGGAACAGGAGATCAAGCAGTAGAAATGTTGAGGTGCCAGTACTCAGCTCCGGTGAGCTCCTGCCCAAGTCAAGCACGGTTCTTGGTTCAAATTCAGGGTGTTGATTGCACGCCCTCCATAGGTCAGGAAAAATAGTTCTATTGAAAGACTGGGAGAGATGTTAGACTGAAGTAGGGCAGTGCAACAGGGTGGCAGGTAGCCTAGTGGTTAAAGGTGTTGGGCCAGTAACTGAAAGGTTGGTAGCTGGAATCACAAAGCTAGCATCTGCTAGATGACTAACCTGTAACAGCATACACAGCTAGCACATTTAGTTCCTTGGAAGTTGTAGGAATGTACATTATTGATTCTGGGAACGAAGTCATAAGTTCCTGACCGTTAAAACTGAAAGTTATTTAAACATTCTGAGAACGGAAGTAAACATTTCTCCTGTTCTGGGAATGTACATTTTTAGGTTGTAGGGAGGTTCTGAGAACATTTTTCTATGGTTCCCGGAAAGTTTTCCTGGGAGGTTTTATTAATGTTCTGAGAACGGAACTGACAGGTTATTTGACGGTAATTAAATAGCATTCTGAGAACATGTTCCAATAAGACTGCTAGCTTAGTTGAACTGTTTTGAACTCCAAGCACAAGTAAGACACATGGAAATGTATTTGCTTAGGCATTAATCCTGAAACACATGGAAATGTATTTGCTTAGGCATTAATCATGGAAACACATGGAAATGTATTTGCTTAGGCATTAATCATGAAACACATGGACATGTATTTGCTTAGGCATTAATCATGAAAACACATGGACATGTATTTGCTTAGGCATTAATCATGAAACACATGGAAATGTATTTGCTTAGGCATTAATCATGAAACACATGGAAATGTATTTGCTTAGGCATTAATCCTGAAACACATGGAAATGTATTTGCTTAGGCATTAATCCTGAAACACATGGAAATGTATTTGCTTAGGCATTAATCATGAAACACATGGACATGTATTTGCTTAGGCATTAATCATGAAAACACATGGAAATGTATTTGCTTAGTCATTAATCATGAAACACATGTATTGTTATTGTGGCATGGCATCGGGCTCCTGAGTGGTACAGCGGTCTAAGGCACTGCATCTCAGTGCTAGAGGTGTCACTACAGACATCCTGGTTTGAATCCAGGCTGTATCATGACCATGATTGGGAGTCCCATAGGGTGGTGCACAATTGGCCCAGTGTCGCCCGGGTTTGGCAGGTGTAGGCTGTCATTGTAAATAAGAATTTGTTCTTAACTGACTTGCCTAGTTAAATAAAGGCAACTTTTTTTATTATTGTGAGATACAAACCTATGATTTCCTGCTCCCTATCCATGAAATGAGTCGACCACGCCATCAGGATGGCGCTGGCATGACATGTTTTTTTTACTCATACAAAGCTGTTCATTTTAGTCTATTCAAACAGACCCTATGTCAAAGGAAACAAGCACTCATTAACATCAGATGTGGCCAATTAGTGGGTGAAGCCAACACACCTGAACACACTTAACCAGATAGAGGATAGAGAGTTTTGTTGATGCTGAGAACGGAACGTATACGTTTTAAAATAATATTCTTAGAACCTTCTTTGAACTATACTTATGTTTTCTTGTGGTTTTTATGGACAGTTTTCTTAATTCTCTGAGAACATGACTTTAAATAGAACCACGAGGAAACGTGCAGAAAACGTTATGCTGAAGTGCTGAAATTCCCCAGAAGAACGTTGTTTCATAACGTTCTCTGAACATTCTGAGAACATGACTTTGAATAGAGGAAACCTGTAGGAAACGTTACGGGAAGGTTGTATGCAAAACAACCGTAGTACAACCCCACTCTCGCCAAGCACTAAGAAACATATGGTTCTGGGAAAATGATGTGCAAACTGGGTACTCTAGTGACCTGCAGCACAAACTACATCAGATAACCATCCCTGTTCATATTAGGTGACGAAACCATAACGACCCTGCCCTGTTAATCCATTCAGGGTGAATGAAGGATGCTCATAACTGCATACAGATTCAATAAAAACCACCAGGTTCCACAGCCCAATTCAGTTGCGTAATAACACAGATTGGCAAGAGCAGGTATGGTGACAGGTAGATATGACCTCATTGTTGCTGGACATATTTGAAGTACTGTTACCAACACATTTTCCTGCAACACTTGCAAAATATATGATTGATGTAGCCTTTCCTACAACCTGTCCATTATTCAGCCTTGAAAAGAAAGCCTTGAGAATCTACAGGCAGGTGTCACACATAATAAACTAGGCCTATGTAAAACTGGGGGAATTCCAGCATCAGAAACATTTTGATCAACAAAGTCAATTATAACAGATATTATTTAAAAATGTTCAATATCAACAATTTTCAATGCATGTTTATGAAAATACTTTGTCATTGATTCTAAACTCACCTTATAAAAACATGAACAAAAATAATCCCAAACCAGTGATGCTGACAAAAAAAACTTTTCAAATTCAAATGCTCCGATTTGAGCAAACTCGGCTAAGAAAGATGACTTCACCACACAGAGAACCAAACCCCATTCTCAATCCATTGTTTATATCAGCAGCGATAGAGGAACCTGCCCTCTTGACGTTCAATCTAGTTGTGTCTCCCCTTTCCTCTTTATGAAAGACGGTTGGAGAACAGTCCCAAAGATGATTTCACTGGCTCCCGCATCACTTCAGATGCACCCTCTTCCTCAATGAGATGTTGCTGCGCGCCGCGCTATCACTAACTTGACAATACTGCCCTCTGGTGGCTGTCGTTTTAAATTAGTTAATTAGTTAATTAGTTAACACCTGTCACACTTGAAATATCTTGTGCTTCGTACCCACCACATACTCTCAAAATGATAAATAGATGCTTTCACGTTAGTTCACCACTCTGTATTGATCTGTCAGAAAGCCATTCATCAGATCTTGTTCACTCTATGGTAATCAGCCTCTCACACATAGCCCTAGGTTTAGTGACTAATTATGTTAGTAATTGCTCTTGAGGACAAGACAGAGGATATGAGGGGTATAAGTATTGAGGCTTACGAAACACGTTTTTACTATAAGGAACAACATTATAAACAAAACATGCAACAATTCCAAAGATTTTACTGAGGTACAGTTCATATAAGGAAATCAGTCAATTGAAATACATTTCACATGACAGGGAATACAGACATGCTTCTGTTGGTCACAGATACCTTAAAATAAAGGTAGGGTGTGGATCAGAAAACCAGTCAGTATCTGGTGTGACCACCATTTGCCTCATGCATGGACACATCTCATTGGCATAGAGTTGATCAGGCTTTTGATTGTGGCCTGCGGAATGTTGTCACACTCCTCTTCAATGGCTGTGCAAACTTGCTGGATATTGGCGGGAACTGGAACACACTGTCGTACACGACGATCCAGAGCGTCCCAAATATTCTCAATCGGTGACATGTCTGGTGAGTATGCAGGCCATGGAAGAACTGGGACATTTTCAGCTTCCAGGAATTGTGTAAAGATCCTTGAAACATGAGGTGATGACGGAGGATGAATGGAACGACAATGGGCCTCAGGATCTCATCATGGTATCAAATTGCCATCGATAAAATGCAATTGTGCTCGTTGTCTGTAGCTTAAACCTGCCCATACCATAACCACATCGCCACCATGGGACACTCTGTTCACAATGTTGACAACCATCAAACTGCCCGCCCACACAACACCGTACACTTGGTCTGCGGTTGTGAGGCAGGTTGGACTACTGACAAATTCTCTAAAACTACTGACAGATTCTATAAAATTATGTTGGAGGTGGCTTATAATAGAGAAATTAACATTAAATTCTATGGCAACAGCTCTAGTGGGCATTCCTGTAGTCAAAAGGCCAATTGCACGCTCCCAAAACATGGCATTGTGTTGTTTGACAAAACTGCACATTTTAGAGTGGCTTTTTATTGTCCCCAGCAAAAGGTGATCATGCTGTTTAATCAGCTTCTTGATATGCCACAACAGGTGGATGGATTATCTTGGCAAAGAAGAAATGCACACTAACAGGGATGTAAAGATATTTGTGCACACATTTTGAGAGAAATATACATTTTGTGCGTATGGACAATTTCTGGGATATTTTATTTCAGCTCATGAAACATGGGACCAACACTTTACATGTTGCGTTTAAATTTTTGTTTAGTGTACATTGCTATGACATCATTGGTAGGCTATTTCCTTTACAATATTGAATTATCAATAAAAATGAAAGGGTAAATGTGAGTATTATTTGATATTATATCAACGTTATTGGGGAGGGGAGGGGGGGTAGAAATGTGCCATAGCAGATAGACTGCTTTCTGATCAGTTACAGTTACAAAAGCTCATTAAACTTCAAATAATCAGAAGTTATAGGAGGACGGCTCATTGTAATGGCTGGAAAGAAATGAATGGAACGGAGTCAAACATGTGGTTTCCATGTGTTTGATCTGTTTGACTCCGTTCCATTAACTCCATTCCAGCCATTACAATGAGCCTGTCCTCCTATGGCTCCAGAGTGACTACAGGTAATTGATTCATTTTAAGATAGCTAGGTGAGATAACCACATACAGTATCACAGTCATAGAAAGTCTAACTTTTCCTCAATAAAGCAGCTATCAGCAAAGTCACCTGCTGCGACCCCTAATGGGTTGGGACACTGTCTGAGGTCACCTAGATAAGATTACTATCATGTACAATGACATTTTAGTAGATTGATTTTAGGAAAGTTCATATTTCAAAGTCATTTTCAGGGTCATGTTTTATTGTTTTGTTGATACGGTGGATTGACTTGGACAGAAGCTGTTGGTGGAGTATTTTGGACATCAAAGGTTAAAAAATAATAATCATAATAATAAGATCTGCCTACTCAGGTACAAAGCATAGAAGTAGAGGCTGTCAAATACCTTGTTTAACCTCAGGGCTCTGGCACACTGTTTAGAGCATCATTACAGGGTCCTACCTGACCCATTACTTCACAACTAAAGATAACTCTACCTATATGCTGAGTAGCTGAGTAGACAGATCTTAGTCTTGGGTTAATAACACTCTTGGGTCCATAGACTAATCTCTAGGCATCTTAGGTGAAATCTCTCTTCAGATAACAATTGATAACACCCTCCTGTCTATTAAAGCAAGGCACATTCAAGGTTTGTCCTTTGCAGATAACACTCTTCAAAGAACACATGTTATCTTCCTGACCACAATGATGACTATAAATGACATCCATCAAGCCCAACAGGATTAGTTAGTGCAGACAAGCCAAGACATCAAGATGTGGTTGTATTTGTATTTGGGAATGGCAGTTTTTCTCAGTGTAGAGTGCAAACCATTGAACAAGGGGACACACAACAAGTTGCTAGTGATTTCCTTTGATGGTTTCCGATGGGACTATGATCAAGACGTAGACACCCTCACATGGACAAGTTAGTGGTAGATGGAGTGAAGGCAAAGTACATCACCCCTCCGGCTATCACCATGACGTCCCCATCTCACTTTACTACCATAACTGGTAAGGCAGAAGAGTTACAAAATGCTATTGACTTGTTGCGTGCATTTGAGCAGCGTGTTTGAAGTTCTCAATCAGGTGCATATTAATCCAAAATAAGAAGTATTTCCTTGGGTAACATGTGACTACGGGCCCAAGTTACTGTTTCAAAACTGGTTTTGAAGTGAAATGTAGCCTACTATTGTAGATGGATTATTGACTGTTGATTTCTTTGGCCAAATATTTCAATTCTTTCATAAAAACTGTTTTGTTTGTGGCATGTGCCCAGAAAATGCCAGTCCTGACCATGATCTCACTCACGTTACTAAGTAGCCTCACTTGCCAGTGTTCTGGGTGGCAGGTAAGCCTAGTGGTTAAGAGCTGACTAGGTCAAACATCTGCCGATGTGCCCTTGAGCATAGCACTTAACCATAATTGCTCTTGTAAGTCGCTCTTATCTCTACTAAATTACTCAAATCTAAATGAAATGTTCTTTTGGATTTTTAGGACAATCTATTATGTCGTTCTGCCCCTGAACAAGGCAGTTAACCCACTGTTCCTAGGCCATCATTGAAAATAAGAATTTGTTCTTAACTGACTTGCCTAATTAAATAAAGGTACAATTAAAAGAAAATAAATCAAATGTACACTGTATATGTGCACATACTGTACATATCCTTCGGGTCCTAACTATTTAAATACAAATCTGGTCAAACTTGCTGCTTACTTTATCTCTGGGCAAATGACCTCACTTTAATCTGACCCTAGAGTTATTCCTGAGAAATGGAAATCACCTTATGTTTTCATTTGTTAATGCAGGAAAACCTACAAATCTACAATTTCTAAATGTTCTCTTATATGACAGTGATAAAAAAATATATATATATAGTACAGCAATTAAAGTTGTAAATGCCATCTTCGATATCCTTGATAAGACATCACTGAGGTTTTGGATACTGTTTATCATAATGTCATGACGAAAAGACCATTCAAACTGGAAGGTTGCTGGTGTAACAGTATAGACTTTACGTCCGTCCCCTAGACCCGACCTGGGTGCGAACCAGGGACGCTCTGCACACGTCAACAGTCACCCTCGAAACATCGTTACCCATCGCTCCACAAAAGCCGCAGCCCTTGCAGAGCAAGAGGAACCACTACTTCAAGGTCTCAGAGCAAGTGGCGTCACCGATTGAAACGTCACTAGCGCGCACCACCGCTAACTAGCTAGCCATTTCACATCGGCTACACTGGCATTAAAAAATATTTACATATCATTCTACTTTCTTCTCATATCTCTCACAGGGAGATGGATAGAGGATCATGGAGTTGTTCACAATATGATGTTTAATTCCACAACTCATCAGAAAGTCGTCCATAAAGCTACCTTGAAGAGGTCTGAGTGGTGGGACAATGGAGCCTTACCGTTGTGGATTACAGCACAGAACCAAGTGAGGAACTGGTCATGATTTGATCCTGGACATAAAATATCACAAGTGTTATTTGTCTAATATGCAGATTTAGCTTACAGTCCTCCTACCCACAGCTACAGAAACCACTGTCAGACTATTTACATTGACCCCCCCCCCCCCCCATTTGTTTTGTACACTGCTGCTACTCACTGTTTATTATCTATGCATAGTCACATCACCCCTACCTACATGTACAAATGACCTCAACTAACCAGTACCCCTGCACACTGACTTGGTACCGGTACCCCTGTATATAGCCTCATTGATATGTTATATTCACTGTGAGGTCTACACTGTTGGTTAAGGGCTTGTAAGGAAGCATTTCACTGTGAGGTCTACACTGTTGGTTAAGGGCTTGTAAGGAAGCATTTCACTGTGAGGTCTACACTGTTGGTTAAGGGCTTGTAAGTAAGCATTTCACTGTGAGGTCTACACTGTTGGTTAAGGGCTTGTAAGTAAGCATTTCACTGTGAGGTCTACACTGTTGGTTAAGGGCTTGTAAGTAAGCATTTCACTGTGAGGTCTACACTGTTGGTTAAGGGCTTGTAAGTAAGCATTTCACTGTGAGGTCTACACTGTTGGTTAAGGGCTTGTAAGTAAGCATTTCACTGTGAGGTCTACACTGTTGGTTAAGGGCTTGTAAGTAATTTCACTGCATTTCACTGTGAGGTCTACACTGTTGGTTAAGGGCTTAACTGTGAGGTCTACACTGTTGGTTAAGGGCTTGTAAGTTTCACTGTGGTTAGGTCTAACTGTTGGTTACACTGTTGGTTAAGGGCTTGTAAGGAAGCATTTCACTGTGAGGTCTACACTGTTGGTTAAGGGCTTGTAAGGAAGCATTTCACTGTGAGGTCTACACTGTTGGTTAAGGGCTTGTAAGGAAGCATTTCATTTCTACACTGTTGGTTAAGGGCTTGTAAGTAAGCATTTCACTGTGAGGTCTACACTGTTGGTTAAGGGCTTGTAAGTAAGCATTTCACTGTGAGGTCTACACTGTTGGTTAAGGGCTTGTAAGGAAGCATTTCACATTAAGGTGTTGTATTTGGCGCATGTGACAGATAACATTTAATTTGACTTGATTATTTTTAGGTGAATGAAGTTGCTCTAATGAAAGTTAAGACCCCTACTACACCCTGTAATTAGAAGCATACATACAAGCATACATACCTTTTCTTCTCTTTCAGGGCCTGAAAACAGGTTCCTTTTTCTTTCCAGGAGGAGCCGCCAACTACAGTGGTCAAAGTGTAAACCGGGCGGTGGTTGAGGAAACAGGTCAACAAGATGATAACGAAACAGAGTGGCAACAGAATATTGACACTGTGTTGAGCTGGTTCACCAAAGAAGATTTTGACTTTGTGACTCTGTACTATGGAGAGCCTGACAACGTGGGTCATGCCAAAGGACCAGACCATCCTGACAGGAAAACCATAATAAAGCAGATTGACCGCACCATCGGATACCTGAGGGAGGCCATCCAGCGAGATGGTTTGACAGATAACCTGAACATCATCATCACCTCTGACCATGGCATGACCACCGTCAAAAAAAGACCTCTTGTAGATGAAATAATCCTCTCTAAATACCTGAATTTCTTCAACTTGGTTTATTTTGAGCTCCTTGACTACGGCGGGTTTGGAATGATCACGCCGAAGAAAGGAAAGGAACAGCAGGTTTATGATGCTCTCATGAAGGCCCCAAACCTCACAGTCTACAAGAAGGAAGATATGCCAGAGAACTTTCATTTGTCCAAGAATGACAGAATGCAGCCTATTATTGTCATTGCTGATCTAGGTTTCAACTTAAACTCGGTAGGTACTGATATTAACTTTAAAGACACTTCACATACTATGTACAAAGTAAAATGGTCCTTCTGTAGCTCAGTTGGTAGAGCATGGCGCTTGTAACGCCAGGGTAATGGGTTCGATTCCCGGGACCACCCATACGTAGAATGTATGCACACATGACTGTAAGTCGCTTTGGATAAAAGCATCTGCTAAATGGCATATATTATTATTATTATTATTATTATTAAAAAATGGTAAAGTAACAATATCACAGATTTAAAAAATAAAAACAATTATGATATGCATGTCATTTCAACAGCGGTTCATCGTCTACGTAAACAAAGGAGATCATGGATTCCACATGGACGAAATGGACATGAAGACCATCTTCCGTGCTTTTGGACCAGATTTCAAAAAGAGTTATCTGTCTGAGCCCTTTGACAGTGTCCACATCTACCCTCTAATGTGCAAGCTGCTGCAGATAGATCCAGCCCCTAACAATGGTTCCCTATCTGTCACTGAGGGCATGCTGGTGCAGAACGGTACGAGCTGGGAGCTTCTCCTAGAAAGCATTTTAGTATCAAAATGCATGAAAGGGTCTATTAATTCATTCTAATACAGGAAGATATCAACCTTACTGTGTGCTCCACTGATGATACTTCTTCTATAAGATAATTATCAAGACTGACATGACAAATGGTTATATCACATAACTAATGGCGCCATTCTTCTCTACTCAGGTGGGAGAAGAAATCAGATGTCCCTTGGTGTTTTGGCATCGATATTTGTCTACATTTTATTTGTCATGTAGTTATTTATGATGTTGGTTATTTTCCGTAATGTTCGTTAACTGAAAACATTTGCATAGTTGAATCAATCATTACCAAAACTCCAACAAATATTTTTAAGGAGGATCACATTCACTATAATGTTCATCAACAATATCCATCTGATTGTATTATACACTCAGTTTCCAGTTTATTAGGTACACCTATCTAGTACCGGGTACACCTATCTAGTACCGGGTACACCTATCTAGTACCGGGTCGGACCCCCTTTGCGCCAGAACAGCCAGAATTCTTACATTTACATTACATTTAAGTCATTTAGCAGACGCTCTTATCCAGAGCGACCGGGTGCATTCATCTTATGACATCCAGTGGGACAGTCCTTAACAATAGTGCATCAGAACAGCCAGAATTCTTCAGGGCATGGAAACGTTGCTCAATTGGTATCAAGGAAAAACATTCCCCGCACCATTACACCGACAGCCTTTATTATTGACACCAGGCAGGATGGGGCCATGGACTCATGCTGCAATAGCCCATCTGTGGCAAGGATTGGATGTGTTGTGCGCTCCGAGATGCCGTTCTGCACAGCACTGTTGCACTGCGCAGTTATTTGCCTGTTTGTAGCTTGCACAATTCTTGCCATTCTCCTTCGACCTCTCATCAACGATCTGTTTTCGCCCATAGGACTGCTGCTGAACGGATGTTTTTGGTACCATTCTCGGTAAATCCTAGACACGGTTGTGCATAATATAATAAGCCCAGGAGGCCGGACGTTTCTGAGACACTGGAAATGGCGCGGCTGGAATCGACGATCATACATACCATGCTCAAAGTCGCTTAAGTCACTCATTTTGTCCATTCTAAAGTTCCAGCCGTCGTTATACACTGAGTGTACAAAACATTAAGAACACCTTCCTAATATTGAGTTGCATGTCTATGTCATGGAAAGAGCAGGTATTCTTAATGTTTTGTACACTCAGTGTATAGCAAGACACAGCCACGTGACACACTGTCTGCTAACCATTTTTGGGAACGGGGTGGTGTGCCTAACAAACTGGCCACTGAGTGTATGTTTAATAATCAAACCAGTCAGCATTGTCTGACATAACTTCGTCTAGAACCTACATTTAATACTGACACCTGCCCACTGATGGTTCAGGGGGGTCAAGTAGCCTGATTCCTTTGAGAAGCTGTTGCCTTTCATTCTAAATGTCAGATTTTATTTGGAGTCATATTTTTTGTTTAAATATTTGTTCCGACTGTATATTTATTTGTTGTTATTATGCTTTAATAAACGTGCACGGTGAATGAGTATTGCAGTTTTAAAATTAAAATGTTTAACAGGAAACAGGATTTGGATCTAAGGAGTTATTACCACCTGCAGCCAGCTGGAGATATCATTTTTAAAATAAATGTAAACAATATTTAACTAGACAAGTCAGTTAAGAACACATTATTTTAAGAACAAATTCTTATTTACAATGACGGCCTAGGTACAGTGGGTTAACTGCCTGTTCAGGGGCAGAATGACAGATACAGGATCTGAACAGCCCTTAGCCGTGTTCCTATTGGCCATTTACCCCAAACCCCGGAGGTGCCTTATTGCTATTATAAACTGGTTACCAATGTAATTAGAGCAGTAAAAATAAATGTTTTGTCATACCTGTGGCATAACTGTAGTTATACTGCACTCTGACTGTTCTTTCAATGACAGTCTGACCAGGCGAATCCAGGTGAAAGCTATGATCCCTTATTGATGTCACTTGTTAAATCCACTTCAAATCAGTGTAGATGAAGGGGAGGAGATGGGTTAAAGGGGGATTTTTAAACCTTGAGATGATTGAGACATGGATTGTGTGTGTTCCATTCAGAGGGTGAATGACAGGACAAGATATTGAGTGCCTTTGAACGGGTATGGTGGTAGCTGCGCTAGGCGCACCTGTTCTTCGTGTTTTGTACAATCAGTGTATATTTTTCACATTGATGCCGTTTATTTTTGTCATCGCCAAGGTTATTGTAGGGTTAAGTGGTGATTTGAAATTAAAACAACAAGGGTGATGAATAGGCTATGAGCTATTGCCTAATGTAAATTATACGACTATGAAACCAGCCATGATGAGTGGCTACACTTGTTGCGGTCATGTGACGAAGCATTAACCGGTCAAATGGAGAGTGAGCGCGCCCTGCATTCTATGTGACGTTAAACTGCTGTACAATCACCTCAGTTTTGGATCCGTGCGTGTCTAGGTTACTCAGCCTAAATCACAACTCGTCTCTGATGTTTTAAACGATGGCTGAATGTTTTGGGAACGACATATATATATATATATATATATTCTACAATTGGGTTAAGTCTTAGAATAAAGAAAACATGTTACATTTCATCTTGCAAGATGTCTCAAACAACACGGAGCAAAACACAACGACGCCTGAGGACTGGACTGTTGTAAGTCATTTACAAGTATTGTGTTAAGTATTGTGATTATTCATTTGTAGTTGTCCTGTATTTAAACTACTGAAAAGTGTACAGCAATATGTATTTCTTAGTTGTAGCTACATCCTTGCAACATGTGTCTGCAGCATGGCTTTTGGGGGGTGGGACCACCCTCTAGCACTGTAGAAAGTGGATGAGATTATTCTCCTCAGTTGACCAGAGTAGTGTTATAGGATAGTGACTGTTTTGGTTTCTAATCAACACCTTTCCCCTGTAAAGGTGTACTTTGCAGTCAGGTGGATCCAGATGACCAGAGTAGTGTTATAGGATAGTGACTGTTTTGGTTTCTAATCAACACCTTTCCCCTGTAAAGGTGTACTTTGCAGTCAGGTGGATCCAGATGACTATGGCAGTGCTGAGGTAAGCTGAACGCAGCATTTACAACCTCTTTGTAATTGTACAATCTGGTGATCACATGGGTCAAATGAGGAGCTCTTCCCAATGTGGTTTTTCTTGTTGTTGTTTGCAGCATTGTCGGTTCAGGTTCCATAATTGTTTATGCAACTTTCCAACACCTTATAAGGACACCTGAGGTTAGTTACAAACACTACAGATGATCCCCTCTACAGTTGGTTTTAATTGTTTCCACATTTAAGCCTATATTATCCCCTACCTTAGTTGGTAGAAAGGCGCTATATAAATCCAATCGGTTTTTGTTAATAATAACAATATTATTAACCTACCTACAATACCAGGACTGCTTTAGACTCCAAAACAATGGCCAATACCACTTCCTCTGCAGATCCAGCCATTGTTCTTACTGAGTGTGACAGACTTGCTGCTGGCAGTCAGCTGGCTGGTAGGAGCAGTACTGTTCACCCAGGACTGTGATAGCCATGCCACCTGCTACAACCTACACATCGTTGAACAGGTATGTACACAGACGTATAATACATTCATTAACAGTAAGAATTGACTTAATGTTTCACTGAGAAATAGATGTCCAAGGCAGATCTAGATCCGGCCCAAATGAAGTAGAGCAGCAAATCTAGCCCAATTTGACGCCTCTTCAATTCTGTTAGATCGGGACAAAGGAGTCTGGATGTGGCTGACCCATTTCCCTTGTACTTGTGCACTGGAATATTCTGTACCAAAAGGGAACATGATATATAACCCCACAACAAAACCAATGATGGTCCTAGATATCTAATCTTCATGGATACGCAGAAAGGGAACATGATATATAACCCCTCAACAAAACCAATGGGAACTCATGATAACCCCTCAACAAAACAGGGGTCCTAGATATAACCCCTCAACAAAACCAATGATGGTCCTAGATATCTAATCTTCATGGATACGCAGAAAGGGAACATGATATATAACCCCTCAACAAAACCAATGATGGTCCTAGATATCTAATCTTCATGGATACGCAGAAAGGGAACACCATTTCATTGACACGTCATACCGCGCTTCTCACCACTAAAATAGAAGTCAATGTTGGTTGACTCATGGTGACCACTGACGGAGAACCCCTGTCTTTTAACAGATCCTGTATATGACCTCGTTCTTCTACACATTGAACTATGTATGGACCCTGTACTCTGGGCTAAATAACAGATTCTACAGTAGCCTTCATGGATACCCAGCCCAAGTAGGTGCTACCTGACAAATGATCGTTTTGATGTCTGACACATTTGGTTGTCTGTAATTCCCCATATTCAACTGTTTGTTTAAAGTCTGGCCTCTGTTTTGTTGAAGTGCGCCACCAAACTGAGAAGTTTCAGCAAGATTGCTGCAGTCCTGTCATGGTGAGCATGGACTATTTCACAGAAAGAGTATTTCATTTACATGTATTTATTTAACCTTATTTAACCAGGCAAGTCAGTTAAGAACAAATTCTTATTTACAATGACGGCCTAGTATATGCTTGACCTATTTAAAGTTCAGTAGATGACATTAAACATCCAATAGAGGGAGTATGCTACATGTCCTGTCCCCGTTTCTCCTTCCAGTGTCCTCCCCATGCTGCTGATGCTGCCAGTGTTTGTAACAGGAAACATGGACCACTGTTACACAAACTTCAGCCAGCCTTACAAGTAGGTCTGTAGCATGCATCAAAGTAGGAATATTATCATGGAGAGAGTTTATTTTGGGATAGAGATAATTGTGTGTCAATAAGGTTTGCAGTTTTAGTAAGGCAATCAGAATCCATATCAAGCACTTCCGTGCTAAATGTTTGGTCAATTAATATGATTTAATCGTCATTGTTAATGTGTTTTTTTATTATACATATCTCTTGTTGATTTGAGGTGCATAACGGTTTGACTAAAGTCCCTCTCCCTGCATATTAGGTGCCTTCTAATGCACACGGAGGCACTCTTCATGTCCACTGACTTGAGCAAGATGGAGGTGGACTCAGTTTGCCGCCTGGGACACATGTACAGTATTGCTGTCTTCCTGGCAGTGTTCCTCCTCACATTTGTTGGCATTGTGGTGAGTCAGCCTATCCCATGGTTACCAGCTTATATTTATTTTATTCAAACGTATCTTGGCTTCACATGTCGTTTGTCTACACCAGGTGCTCATGGGAAAAGCACGCACTGTTTACAGACGTTGTGTGAGTTCTAGCGGTTTCCTCGGCGACAGGCAGTGGGCGTCGCTTCGTGTTCTGGACCGACACATGCTCCTCTACCCCTCTGTCTTCTTCTTCTGTTGGGGCCCAGGTAACTACAGTACTGTTCACCCAGTTCAGAATCCTAGGGCCCCCCCCGGCTTGCTAAATGATTTGTAGCAGCTGAAAATCACATTCTCCTTTTTGATATATTGCCTTATTTACCTTTTCATTTCAGCAGTGTTCCTGGCAGCCATGATTCTGTACAACCCCAAATCAGTGGAGGGAGTTGTGGGCGTCATTCTCTACATCTTACAGGTAAAACTGCCAGCTGCTCTGAAACCGACATCCAAGACGTGTGCAACCTCAGTCCATGGCTTAACTTCTACTTCCTCATCCCAGGCCTTCACCTCATCCTCTCAAGGCCTTCTGAACTGTGTGGTGTACGGCTGGACACAGACACACTTCCGCTCAGCTAGCAAAGATGCTGTAAGGGACATGGACACCCAGACGCCACTTCTGAGATCTCAGAAGAAAGGCTATAAAACTCTATGGTCAACACCATCCCCAAACCAGATGATATAGAAGGATCTGGTATTCTACCGACACCACATTAATTTACTATGGTGGTTGTGACACTGGCAAAATAAATGAAACAAAGCCTTTTGTGCCAGACTGGGAGTGACGGTTTGGTTTTGAATCTTGGGGACAGTACCTTGGGAAGCACCTGTTATACCAATGAAGCAAAAACACCCTCGGCTGTACACAAGGGACAGCAGGGTCCAACCAGACAGAGGCTGAACTGCTGAGGCGTAAAAAAGGGAAGAACCAGGGAATTTACAAGGAGAGGAAGAGCAGCTCTGAAACAGGATCTGAGAGCTCTGTACTTTCATAGGAATCAGAGTCACTCCCTCCCTCACTTGTTCTGACTGCATCGCTCGTGCAAACATTGTCTCTACATTAGTGTTTAGAATTTCCCACAGTAGTTGGGGACAGCCGAGGATATTTGTGAAAGGCTTTGTAACTGACTGGCATGTCTTTGATTTAGAGGGGCCCTGATTGAGCCCAACCGTGTGGAAACAGTGAGCAAGCCTGTCACTTTTCATCTTGATGGAACAAAGGCCCTCCATTCACAGAGATGCTGCTTGACGTACGAGTTTGGCCCGTGGTGTTGTGTGATGGTCGTAGATACGCAAGTGTGTGCAATGTTTAGTTTTCGCCCTACATGGACTTGGTCACAGAAATGTGACTGTAGGTTTATGCTCACTCCTTGAGTTCAATTCTAAACTTTTATCAAAGGGGACAATTATTGCCTTGCATGAGGCATGAGAGCAGGATAAATACATCACCACAACATACAATTATTTATTTTCTGAAATGCAAATGAAACTGAATGAAAAGAATGTGGATTTCCGGTCTGTCAATGCATTGGACTTTATTTCTGTTTAACTCCATCAATATGAAATGGCCATTGCAGCTCAAATATAGTAAGTGCTGCAGCCTCATCAAAACAATAAAATATTGTTTCACTCCCACATCCGACCAGCTGCATCATGGCAGTTATCAAAGATGAGGCTGTAGTCAGTGCCTCCAGCTTTGACGAAATCAGAGACCGTCTTACTCCCTTTAAAGTTTTTGGTTTCAACTTTCTGCAAAAAGTTTTAAAAAACAATGTTTTAATCTGAACGACTGTGTATTTGCCACTACAGAGTCATTTCAATAAAAGATGCTTATGAAAGAAAGCTGATTGAATACTTGCCTTCCAGTCTCGACCCATGTGGCGTGCAGCCACCACTACAGTCTGAGAGCTGATGCCAAATCCATCCCCTTTATGGACAAGCCACTGGGAGCCATCAGCCAAAGTCACTCTGTGGATCAACAACGAAGGATTAGACATAGCGGGTAGTTTAGACCATTTCTTAATTAATAAACATGTTGCTAGATATGCAGTAACATACAACTAACTTTTGTGGGTTTATTTTATAAATATCATACACATTTCATAGCTAATATGATGTTACTCACTTGACTCCCGAGTGGCTGAGAACCCCCACCTGAAAGGACATGCCTTCAAGGGGTCTCCTCATTCTGTCTGCTTCATACACCTTGGAGTTGTACAGCTTCCTCAGGTCAGACATTTTTGATATGTCATAATTGTAGGATCCTCCACCACCTATGAGAAACGTTATAATAACACATAACAATAACATCATAATACTGTATTTATAGATATTTCTTCAAAATAGTTGTTGAAACTTACCACCACTGAAAGAGGATTCCACATTTACAAGCAAAAGGGCCAGAAGAGCTGGCAGGATGAATGCGGTTCTGATGGAGAACATGGCAGGATCCTTTTCCCAAGGATGTTGTTGTCGATACCTAATACACTTTCTGCAGTGAGATAGATTTACCTTTTTATAAACCCCAAGTTGAGACACTCCTCCCTTATTTGCTATTGCAGCACATTCTCTTCAGATAGAAAATAGTCTGGCACACAACAGTGGATTGCAAAATAGTTGGAGCACTTTTTTTTATATATAGATATTTCTTTTTTTACAAATATGCACATTTAAAGGTTATACTCTCAAACCGATTATTCATCATCTTTGAAAGGCTGATAACATAAACTTGAATTTGCCAAGATGTTGTTTTCTCCAGGACACAGGCAATGTTTGGAAAGACAATCAATTATTTATTTGACTGCTGTAAAGGGTTAACTTCTGCCTTGGAACACAGTTTAAAGTTCATTCCTGGGCTTTAGCAAACCAGGAAATTCCCAGAGTGACAACATGACAGAGCAGAACCAGAGAGCAGTACCAGAGAGCAATACCACAGCACAGAGCAGTTACCAAGAGTGTAAATACAGTCACTGCCAGTATCCTGCTGCAATACAGGATACTCCCATGTTGGGAAACAGGGGGAACGGCCAACATGTTTTGTTTTTCCATCAGGAGACCACTTCTATGAGTTGCACTGCAATCAATCTACTAAAAATCCATAAAGAAAGCAGCTATTGTAATTTACCACACAACTTTAGTCAGCACCACATTGTATGTAGAAGTTGTCTGGACGTGAACATGACTTCAGATGTGAATGATGCTGTGGCAGTCCAGGTAAAGGAAGGTCATCCGACTTCCAGCTGCCAGTGGAACCAGAGGCAGTTCAATGAATATTCTAACTTTTCCAGTGTATTGTCACTCACTGTAGAGGGAAATACAGTCACAGCCCGGTGACCATGACCCGATGCGATGGTGGCATATGTCTCTGTTGGGCACTGGGGACATCGGGCTTCTCAGAAGGCTGGAACAGCTGGCACTCATTCCCCCAATGGCTGGCATGTAGGCGTGGTGAAGAATTGGCAGCTGCACGGACCGTCTTCGTTGGATGCTGCAAAGGAAAACAAGAGTGTAGGACGTTTAATTTCAAAATATATATAGTAGATATTTCTATAAAAAAATATAGTTAAATATACACTGAGTGTACAAAACATTAGGAACATCTTCTTAATATTGAGTTTGCCCTCAGAACAGAATCAATCGTCAGGACATGAACTCTACAAGGTGTCAGAAGCGGTCCACAGGGATCCTGGCCCATGTTGACTCCAATGCTTCCCACAGTTATTTCAAGTTGGCTGGATGTCCTTTGGGTGGTGGACCATTTAACAATATAATAAAGGATCATAGTTTTCACATGGATTCACCTGGTTAGTCTATGTCATGGAAAGAGCACATGTTCATAATGTTTTGTATACTCAGTGTATATATAGAAAGTATAGAAACTATTTGTATTGCATAATGTATCTTTTAGTATCAGAGTAATATATTTTCCTGTACTGTTCAGGTGAGTTGATGTCATCAAAGAGTCCCCTGTTCATCCTGGGCACATCCTCAGAGCACACCTGGGCTCTCAGTCTCACTTCATGGCCCTGTGGACTGGGAGGACTCAGCTCTTCCTCTAGTACTTGCATGGCGACATCCTCCAACTGGTCACCAATCTGCAAAGACCATTTCTATGTTCATTCCCAAAGTTCCACCATCTGAAATGGCATTAATGATTATTAGCTCCACAACAGATGGGTGTTCAACCTACAACGGTTAAAGTTCTGTGAATTGTTTAGACTCAAGACAAGGGATCAGAACTCACCTCTGTGATTCTCCTCCGGAGCTGCTGGTTTTCAGTCCGCAGGCTTTCAAGAGATCTGCCCTGATTGAGACTGCTAGAGGAACTGGAGGTCTCCGAATCCTCCTTGTTAAGATCACATTGTAACCAGCTAGTTGGATCCACTTGGTTGGGATTGTCTTGGATTTTTACAAGCTAGGATACAAGACAGAAGCATTCAATTATATTTTTCAAGACGAGTGTTTACACCCAACATCATCTAGCATATACATCCATTTGTAAACAATATACATTGAGAAATGGAAGTGAAACGAGAACATTGAGATAAATGAGACATTTGAACATGAGAGCTCAACATGTATACAAGAGGAGGTTTCAGAGAGGAGGCAGGTGACACCTTGGGCAGGAACACCAGACACAGAGTGCAGGTACAGCAGGAGATCACCACCAAAGCCATGATGAAGAGCTGCACATTAGGGTTATACTGGGTCAGGAAGCACCCGGATGCTCCAATGATAGACATGACGGTCACGTGGTACATGCTCAGCCTTGTGTACTTGCTGTCATCGAGGAGATGGATATGTGCATGCCTTGTTCTCAAGGCCAGGAAACATCCAAGAAACTAAAGAAAATATGGAAAACCATCAACTAGATTATCAACTTTGTTTGAAAAGGATCCTGGATGTTGAACATGGTTCTGGCAATTTCTCTCACCATTAGAAGCACTTTGTAGCCATATACAATGGCGAGCCATTTAGTCAGGTTTGTACTTTCACAGTGCTTCAGGAAGTGCCTTGTATTAACATCTTCACCACCTGGAGCAGTCTGAAACACCACAAAAAGGAAAGACTACTTGAATAGTTTTGATCTCCCTCAGAGGTTCACATTTACTACGACTCTACCACACGGTCGACTGCAGACCAGAGCCATTCACTACCACCACACGGTCGACTCCAGACCAGAGCCATTCACTACCACCACACGGTCGACTCCAGACCAGAGCCATTCACTACCACCACACGGTCGACTCCAGACCAGAGCCATTCACTACCACCACACGGTCGACTCCAGACCAGAGACATTCACTACCACCACACGGTCGACTCCAGACCAGAGCCATTCACTACCACCACACGGTCGACTCCAGACCAGAGCCATTCACTACCACCACACGGTCGACTCCAGACCAGAGCCAATCACTACCACCACACGGTCGACTCCAGACCAGAGCCATTCACTACCACCACACGGTCGACTCCAGACCAGAGCCATTCACTACCACCACACGGTCGACTCCAGACCAGAGCCATTCACTACCACCACACGGTCGACTCCAGACCAGAGCCATTCACTACCACCACACGGTCGACTCCAGACCAGAGCCATTCACTACCACCACACGGTCGACTCCAGACCAGAGCCATTCACTAGCACCACACGGTCGACTCCAGACCAGAGCCATTCACTACCACCACACGGTCGACTCTAGACCAGAGCCATTCACTACCACCACACGGTCGACTCCAGACCAGAGCCATTCACTACCACCACACGGTCGACTCCAGACCAGAGCCATTCACTACCACCACACGGTCGACTCCAGACCAGAGCCATTCACTAGCACCACACGGTCGACTCCAGACCAGAGCCATTCACTAGCACCACACGGTCGACTCCAGACCAGAGCCATTCACTAGCACCACACGGTCGACTCCAGACCAGAGCCATTCAC
The DNA here is from genome assembly GCF_021184085.1 of Oncorhynchus gorbuscha. Lineage (NCBI taxonomy): Eukaryota > Metazoa > Chordata > Actinopteri > Salmoniformes > Salmonidae > Oncorhynchus > Oncorhynchus gorbuscha. The sequence continues at coordinate 84,996,403 of NC_060187.1, forward strand.
TAGCACCACACGGTCGACTCCAGACCAGAGCCATTCACTAGCACCACACGGTCGACTCCAGACCAGAGCCATTCACTAGCACCACACGGTCGACTCCAGACCAGAGCCATTCACTAGCACCACACGGTCGAAGACCAGAGCCATTCACTAGCACCACACGGTAAACCAGAGCCATTCAAATAAACAAGGTAAACAAAAAGGCAGTTAAAATTGAAAGGCTAACTTCAACAACGTCTGCATCCCCTACACAACAAAAGATAAGAGAGCAAGACCAAGGTTAAAATGGAAAATGTAATTGAAGTGTTACCTCTTGGCTGAACTCTTCCACTGTTCGTCTGAGTGGATCCACCATCTGCCAGCAGGTTAACAGACACAGATCGATTAGCAGCATTCCCCCGACAATTATCCATAGTTGGTCATCCTTAATAATCTGAAGAAAGAACAGAGAGGGAGAGGATGAGTATTAAATATTAGACAGTAGAGATGGTGATTAAGAGGCCTGTACTTTTTGAGTTTCTTTAACTTGATCTTTTGAACTTTGAGTTTACCTTTTCAATTATCTCCTTATTTTTGACAATTGTCCAGACCCTCCAAGTTTTCGCAAACAATGCCCCAAAGGTTGTGGTGTATCCTACAGAAAGAATATATGTGCGAATCTGTGACAAGAGGAAAACAAATTAAACCATGTGCATCCCTTGAAACAAGGGGTTCCTTCCTTATCACTGAAATGCTTAGACGTTTAAACTCATGTGTCCTCACAGGGCAAAGCAGAACAAACACTTTGTCAGTCACAAGGGATCCATCCAACCCACAGAGGAAGACGGAGGTACAGGCCAGCATCGTACCCAGGATAATGAGGTAGTTCATGGACGGACTGGACTTCTTCATGACCCTATGGGAAAAACTAAATATTGAGATCAACGGGCAGCCTTGTCTGAGCAGAGCATGTGAGTAAGTAAACTGGATAACAATGAAAGAGAGAACAACCTTGTGTTTCGATGAAAGCTACCTCAAAAAGCATCTAGTTCAATAACAAGCCAATACAAGATGCTTGGAATAATGATCATACCAATGGTTGTGATGCTTGATGTGGAAGAAGAAGAAGAAGAGTGCCATGAGCATGGCCAGGCCAGTGGTGGATAACAAGATGATGTAGAGGGGAACACTGACTTCCCACCGCTGGGAGTGTGCCCGGTCTTTAGGCGGCTGCATGCCTATGAAAGGCACAAAAAAGTAGAATGCAAAGACTGTTACAAAAACAAACATTTTTTGTGTGCTTGAGGCGTTATCATCAGATGTCTTAATGCCTTGTCCTAATAGTGTGGCCACCTACCTTGAAACTTGATTAAGTGGTTGAGTTCTAATTCTTCTGCTTCAGCATTATACTGGCCTATCTTAACCTCCCGGCCCTCTGTGGAATCACATGCAGTTGATAAATATTTCACAAAGAATGTTCTCTAAATGCGTGGAAATACACATATGTAATGTTTACCTTGAAATTGGCTTAATTTAATAGTTCCCATGCGTTCCCCATTTCTAAACATAACTTGACCCTAAAAAAAAGAAGAGGAAAAGAAACTCAATTTGACAAGAATATTTGTAAAGCACATCTTATCTTTATTCTTTTGGAGCAACGATCCATCTAAAATGGAATGTTAACACAACAGTCATGCTAACTTACAGTTACACCCTCAAAGCAAATCTCCTTCATGGAATCAAGGACCATTTGTCCAATCTCCTTGCTGCTGACTGTGAAGTTCCGGTGGATGTCATATCTCTCTCTGTGACGAACAGACTCAATGACCCTGGTCAATGCTTTCACCATCACCCAAACTCCATCATAGGCAAACCCATGGAACTTGCTGGCAACCAACCCTCTCTGCAGCAGCTCTCTGTTGTAAGTCTCGTCATACTCTTCTGGGGTCTAAATAGAAACACAAAGGTGTTTGTGTGACTTCTCTTAATGGTATTGCATTACCTTTGCTACACTGCAAATACACTGCTTGAAGTTTTCAACATTACATCCAATTTTTTTGTTATAAACACAAGTTATCCATTGGAGAGAGCATGGTACAGTATCGACAGAATATGCTGTCCGTTGCTGAAAACCTCAGTACCTACCCTTCCTGAGATGCCTTTTATCTGTCTGTTACTGAGGTGTGTGAAGTCCACAGTGATGTAGCCTTCCATTGCGGTCAGCAGGTTGTTTGAAGCACAGTTGGAGGAGTCGGCCTCCTCCCACCAGCTCCCCTGGTAACCGCCAGGGAGGATCCACTGATACCTCCCGCCAAACATGTTCAGGCTGTAAGCCTAGAAGACAAAGGTTATATGGTAATTACAAACACAAATGGTTATCATAACGATAATTCAAAAGTAATTGTGTGATGAATGCGCTGTTAAACTGCTATTAATCTTTGTCTCAAACAAGTGCTAATCATTAATGATGGCATTGTGTTGCATCGCATCATATTTTAATGTAGGTTTTCTGGTTATGTACTTACACAGCAAAATACTTTGGAGGCTGAATTCTCGTCAAACAACCCAATAATGATTGTTACATCCATATCCTGTCGAAAGGGACATGATACAAAACAGATTGACACGCTGAGGATGCATCTGCAATTTTCTGAAATAATGCAATTCAGTGACAAATTCTAACTTTGTAAGTAAAGATGATTTGGGCATATTACTCACCTTCAATTTCTTTACATTGATACATGGGTCAGTGGACAGGCTTTCAGTTACAGCAACAATAACATCAGCCTTGATCAGTTGTTTAGTCAGATCTCTCCTTCTCTTTCAAGGACAGGACAATATAGACTTTACAATTCATACATAAGACAGCATAGTTGTCAGCAGTCTTAATCAATAGGCGAATGCCGGATAACCTTGTATCCCTACTTGTAAATGGCGATAACAGCTACATTGTACACCAAACAGGCATGTGACAGAAAGGGTTGCCACGGTCAGTGGTACCTCTGAGATCCTCTGTACATCCTGGGTCAGCGTCCCTACACGTCTCCACTTGTAGTTCTGTAGGATCTTCACAACAGCCTGATTGACTGTGTTGTCCGAGGTGACCATTCGGAAGAAGTTGGGATATTTTTTTCTCATCATCTAAAACAGGCGTTGTTGCAGCAAAAGACAGCTGAAATATTGAATGCTCAATAACGTTAGGCTTGAAGAGCACTAAATCAGTATTTGAAGTACTACCAATTGTGTTATTTGCATGTATTTCACCTATTAAATAACATGCTCTATTGTGATACACAATACAACGTGATGTAAAATGGTTGCTCAGTGTCTACAATACAGTGTGATGTAAAATGGTTGCTCAGTGCCTACAATACAGTGTGATGTAAAATGGTTGCTCAGTGCCTACAATACAGTGTGATGTAAAATGGTTGCTCAGTGTCTACAATACAGTGTGATGTAAAATGGTTGCTCAGTGTCTACAATACAGTGTGATGTAAAATGGTTGCTCAGTGTCTACAATACAGTGTGATGTAAAATGGTTGCTCAGTGCCTACAATACAGTGTAATGTAAAATGGTTGCTCAGTGCCTACAATACAGTGTAATGTAAAATGGTTGCTCAGTGCCTACAGTACAGTGTGATGTAAAATGGTTGCTCAGTGCCTACAATACAGTGTGATGTAAATGGTTGCTCAGTGCCTGCAATACAGTGTGATGTAAAATGGTTGCTCAGTGTCTACAATACAGTGTAATGTAAAATGGTTGCTCAGTGCCTACAGTACAGTGTGATGTAAAATGGTTGCTCAGTGCCTACAATACAGTGTGATGTAAAATGTTTGCTCAGTGTCTACAATACAGTGTGATGTAAAATGGTTGCTCAGTGTCTACAATACAGTGTGATGTAAAATGGTTGCTCAGTGCCTACAATACAGTGTAATGTAAAATGGTTGCTCAGTGCCTACAATACAGTGTAATGTAAAATGGTTGCTCAGTGCCTACAGTACAGTGTGATGTAAAATGGTTGCTCAGTGCCTACAATACAGTGTGATGTAAAATGGTTGCTCAGTGTCTACAATACAGTGTGATGTAAAATGGTTGCTCAGTGCCTACAATACAGTGTGATGTAAAATGGTTGCTCAGTGCCTACAGTACAGTGTAATGTAAAATGTTTGCTCAGTGCCTACAATACAGTGTGATGTAAAATGGTTGCTCAGTGTCTACAATGCAGTGTAATGTAAAATGGTTGCTCAGTGCCTACAATACAGTGTGATGTAAAATGGTTGCTCAGTGCCTACAATACAGTGTAATGTAAAATGGTTGCTCAGTGTCTACAATACAGTGTAATGTAAAATGGTTGCTCAGTGTCTACAATACAGTGTGATGTAAAATGGTTGCTCAGTGTCTACAATACAGTGTGATGTAAAATGGTTGCTCAGTGTCTACAATACAGTGTGATGTAAAATGGTTGCTCAGTGTCTACAATACAGTGTGATGTAAAATGGTTGCTCAGTGTCTACAATACAGTGTGATGTAAAATGGTTGCTCAGTGCCTACAATACAGTGTAATGTAAAATGGTTGCTCAGTGCCTACAATACAGTGTAATGTAAAATGGTTGCTCAGTGCCTACAGTACAGTGTGATGTAAAATGGTTGCTCAGTGCCTACAATACAGTGTGATGTAAAATGGTTGCTCAGTGTCTACAATGCAGTGTAATGTAAAATGGTTGCTCAGTGCCTACAATACAGTGTGATGTAAAATGGTTGCTCAGTGCCTACAATACAGTGTAATGTAAAATGGTTGCTCAGTGTCTACAATACAGTGTGATGTAAAATGGTTGCTCAGTGTCTACAATACAGTGTGATGTAAAATGGTTGCTCAGTGTCTACAATACAGTGTGATGTAAAATGGTTGCTCAGTGTCTACAATACAGTGTGATGTAAAATGGTTGCTCAGTGTCTACAATACAGTGTGATGTAAAATGGTTGCTCAGTGTCTACAATACAGTGTGATGTAAAATGGTTGCTCAGTGTCTACAATACAGTGTGATGTAAAATGGTTGCTCAGTGCCTACAATACAGTGTGATGTAAAATGGTTGCTCAGTGTCTACAATACAGTGTGATGTAAAATGGTTGCTCAGTGTCTACAATACAGTGTAATGTAAAATGGTTGCTCAGTGCCTACAATACAGTGTGATGTAAAAATGGTTGCTCAGTGCCTACAATACAGTGTGATGTAAAATGGTTGCTCAGTGCCTACAATACAGTGTGATGTAAAATGGTTGCTCAGTGTCTACAATACAGTGTGATGTAAAATGGTTGCTCAGTGTCTACAATACAGTGTGATGTAAAATGTTTGCTCAGTGTCTACAATACAGTGTGATGTAAAATGGTTGCTCAGTGCCTACAATACAGTGTGGTGTAAAATGTTTGCTCAGTGCCTACAATACAGTGTGGTGTAAAATGTTTGCTCAGTGCCTACAATACAGTGTGATGTAAAATGTTTGCTCAGTGCCTACAATACAGTGTGGTGTAAAATGTTTGCTCAGTGCCTACAATACAGTGTGATGTAAAATGGTTGCTCAGTGTCTAGTGTGATGTACAATGGTTGCTCAGTGTGTGTGATGTAAAATGTTTGCTCAGTGTCTACAATACAGTGTGATGTAAAATGGTTGCTCAGTGTCTACAATACAGTGTGGTGTAAAATGTTTGCTCAGTGCCTACAATACAGTGTGATGTAAAATGGTTGCTCAGTGCCTACAATACAGTGTGATGTAAAATGGTTGCTCAGTGCCTACAATACAGTGTGATGTAAAATGGTTGCTCAGTGTCTACAATACAGTGTGATGTAAAATGGTTGCTCAGTGTCTACAATACAGTGTGATGTAAAATGTTTGCTCAGTGTCTACAATACAGTGTGATGTAAAATGGTTGCTCAGTGTCTACAATACAGTGTGGTGTAATATGTTTGCTCAGTGCCTACAATACAGTGTGGTGTAAAATGTTTGCTCAGTGCCTACAATACAGTGTGATGTAAAATGGTTGCTCAGTGTCTACAATACAGTGTGGTGTAAAATGTTTGCTCAGTGTCTACAATACAGTGTGGTGTAAAATGTTTGTTGCTCAGTGCCTACAATACAGTGTGGTGTAAAATGTTTGCTCAGTGCCTACAATACAGTAAAAAGATACCTGTACAAGGTTCCACCCCTGTAGTGATTCAGCAATGACGGATGTGACTGATGGACACACACCTCCAAAGATCATTAAGTATTTTGGCCCAAAGCATATGGCATCAAAGTAGGCTTTAAGTCCTTTGGCAATATTACACTAAAAGACAAAGAGAAAACGAAGAGTGAACTGTCTCACTCCATTCATCATCATTATGATTCCAAATGCACTGAACAGCTTACATGTCCTTTTTTGCATTCAAATACACTACTTTTAACCTTGTTCTCCACATAAACAATGTACACCCCACTAACAGAGGCTTGTTGGTCCAAAAACACCAGTCCACTAACACACCAGCAAACGTTACCTCTGAATCTATGATGTGAAAATTGATCTCATAGTTTCTTAGAGGAGTCTGCTGCCTGCTCAGGTCGTCTAGAGCGAGCTGGACAGCCGGCAACACGGACGCCGTAAGGTTTCCCTGCCCTGGGTTGTCTGTCAGCGGCATGATCCACAAGACTGGCAGAGAGTGGCGAACCTGGGACAGAGAAGGAACAACGACCAGCCATGAGAGAACCAGGATCTGTCCTGAGCTTGCCCGTCCACCACCACTCATCCTTTCTCCCTGTCACTTCCCAGTCTCCACTCCCTGGTGTATTTCTCCTCCTGACTAGCACACCTCCTGTAATGGAGTCAGGTCCTAGTTAAGACCCCTTAATCCTCGTCTGTTCCAGCCAGGCCATTCCACACACCGCAGCTGCTCCCTCAAGAGAATCCACTGAAGAGGATAAAGGGATAAGGTGCTGGCAGTGACTGACGAGGTTACCTACATCTGTCACTCTGATCCCACTGCACACATTCACTGATTGCTATGCTCTGGTTTTATTCTAGAAGGAACTTTTAATATAACTTTTCAATATTTTGACATTTACAATGCAGGTTATTCCCCTGTGGATTATGAAAAAATGTAGCTCCACAATCAGACGTATAGGTTAAAGAAATGGTCTGTGATTGACAGCTGATGTTTTTACAGGGAAAGAATACCTTTATGTTCAAGACCGCTCAAACCTTCAAACTCTGGCATCATTACATTATCACCACAAGATGGCAGTGCTGTTCAACTTCTCAAAAGAGCTCAAGCAGAACGTTCAATTAACTCCTTTATCCAGCAATAACATTCATTCATTTGAAAGTGTTATTGTTCTGCATGTAGTTGCAGAACAAGCTATAATACATTTTCTATAAAAAATAAAACATCAAAATGACCAGTGCAATCATGTACAGGCTACACTTTATTTACTTATAAATGAGACAAAATATTGAACTTAAATATAAGAGCACAAAAAAAAAAAGTCTGAAAATTCTCAGGCTTGACCTATGAACTTAGGCACTCGCTAACATCCTCTCTCCCAGAAAGTGAGTCATAACACAATAACGGAAAAGTTGGAAAGGTTGATATTTTGTGCACTCATTGGCCGATGGGGGACTGTCTTGTGATTATAACAGGTTGGTCCAAAGGCCTCTCCCACACACAGAACACATCTCATTCCTGCCCTGCCAACGCCCCCTTACCACGACTCTGGCCTTTTCCTGGCTCTCTGGATCGATCAGTCTGTCTGACAGGGCCTCCTGGTCCCTTACCCCTGCCACCACCACCTCCCCTCTTCCTCCTGCCCCCATGTCTCTGTCCACCAGCCACCCCTGCATCCTCCTTGGCAGCCTGTGCCCACAGGGCATCAAAGTTCCCTGGAGCCTGGTATCCAGGCAGGCTGGCATCCAGGGGGTCTCTGGACAGCAGTACCCAGATAGCAGGTATGTTCCTACTGACGGTGAGGCTGTCCAGGCCTGCTGCAGGCTCCAGGGGTTCCCACACCTCCAGGACAGTGCTGAAGAGCAGCCTGGTCTGCTGGTGCAAGCCTTTCACACGGCGCTTCAGGATCTCCACACACGTGATGGCCTTGGAGACCCCCTTCCCCATCCCAGTGAATACTATCTGCCGGCTAGGCATCTTTTCCAGTGCCTGGGAGCATGGTGCTTCCTGGACCTCGGTGGTGCTACCCCCTTCTTCGCTCTTAGGCTGCCCCCCCTCGCCTTCCAGCGCTCTGGGCTTGACCTCCATGCGGCTCAGGGCGTAGCGCATGAGGTTGCGGATCTTGCTGCCATCCTTCACTCTAACCTCATTGGTGTCGCTGGAGAGGCCGGGGAATGGGCAGGGACAGGGCTGTTCCACCGTCCGCGCCTTACTGTAGTTCTCCATGTCACCTGTACCTTATCTTTGTAGACAGACAGAGACACAAGTACAGAATATTTGATCAACACGGTATTAGAACTAGCGTACAGTAGCCTCAGACTTTTACATAATAATCTTGCTGCCATATCCCTTAATTTTCTAGCTAAATACTCTGGCTGTAGCTGGCCAAGTACCTCATTAATAAAATACAACCACTGACGGTTTCGTTGAGATTCAATGGCCACATGCGCGCCGTGTTAATATTTTAGAGCAACGACAATGAGAAACAGTATGTGGTTGTATTTGATTACCGTTTTATTTAAAAAGGTATGGATTTCAGCAAACAAAAAAGGCACACAACAACAGAGGACAAACATAAGTACACGATAAGGGTTTAACAATTTTAAAAATGTGAAGTATCGACTGCATAGCGAATCGAAGGAGACGGAGTTTCATTTAAAAACCGAGATCCGTTTAAAAAACGTCGCTCAACTCCGTAGAGTTGATGTAGCCTACTTGGCAAACTCTGGCTGTGCCTAGCTACTGTTAGGTAGGTGTGTCAGCCATGAAGAGACATATGCTATCTAATTAAGATTAACTTCGTCATAAAACTCACGTATTTACAAAAACCCAGTCTTAAGCATCGGGTGTGTTCTGATCAGCCCGGTTAACACAGTCAAATAAACAGTTTATTACTTACCCGAAAACATAGGACATCCGTATGTCGCAAAGGGCTCTGATCGTATGACGTTCGCCACTGCTGCAAAAAGCATTAAAGAGCCCCGGTACATTCTGGGAGTTGTAGTAGATATATATATATCTATATATATCCTTTACTTTTTAAAACATGACTGACTGGAAATAACAACAGAGTTTCTAAAACCATACTAAACCACCTTTGACATAACCACATTAGTAGGCTGGAAGTGTTTGAAGTATAATAATAAGTTGTCTCAGAGAAAATATATGTTTTAGTGGTTTGCGAGAGCAATTTCCTCGGGTTATCTATATTGCAGTAGGTTTCGTTAGCAAATTATTATAAGGGACACTTGCCAAAGATGCCATAAGTGATTAAATGTGCCAGACACACCATTTGTGTTCCTCAGCTAGAGTGTCATTAGGCTACGTCACACCCCATAACATTGTAGGTATGTTCTGAGGGTTAGTTGTAGGTAGGTTCTGAGGGTTAGTTGTAGGTATGTTCTGAGGGTTAGTTGTAGGTAGGTTCTGAGGGTTAGTTGTAGGTATGTTCTGAGGGTTAGTTGTAGGTAGGTTCTGAGGGTTAGTTGTAGGTATGTTCTGAGGGTTAGGTATGTTCTGAGGGTTAGTTGTTATGTTCTGAGGGTTAGTTGTAGGTAGGTTCTGAGGGTTAGTTGTAGGTATGTTCTGAGGGTTAGTTGTAGGTATGTTCTGAGGGTTAGTTGTAGGTAGTTCTGAGGGTTAGTTGTAGGTAGGTTCTGAGGGTTAGTTGTAGGTAGGTTCTGAGGGTTAGTTGTAGGTATGTTCTGAGGGTTAGTTGTAGGTAGGTTCTGAGGGTTAGTTGGGTAGTTCTGTTAGGTAGGTTCTGAGGGTTAGTTGTAGGTAGGTTCTGAGGGTTAGTTGTAGGTAGGTTCTGAGGGTTAGTTGTAGGTATGTTCTGAGGGTTAGTTGTAGGTATGTTCTGAGGGTTAGTTGTAGGTATGTTCTGAGGGTTAGTTGTAGGTATGTTCTGAGGGTTAGTTGTTCTATGTTCTGAGGGTTAGTTGTAGGTATGTTCTGAGGGTTAGTTGTAGGTAGGTTCTGAGGGTTAGTTGTAGGTAGGTTCTGAGGGTTAGTTGTAGGTATGTTCTGAGGGTTAGTTGTAGGTAGGTTCTGAGGGTTAGTTGTAGGTATGTTCTGAGGGTTAGTTGTAGGTAGGTTCTGAGGGTTAGTTGTAGGTAGGTTCTGAGGGTTAGTTGTAGGTATGTTCTGAGGGTTAGTTATGTTCTGAGGGTTAGTAGGTATGTTCTGAGGGTTAGTTGTAGGTATGTTCTGAGGGTTAGTTGTAGGTAGGTTCTGAGGGTTAGTTGTAGGTAGGTTCTGAGGGTTAGTTGTAGGTATGTTCTGAGGGTTAGTTGTAGGTAGTTCTGAGGGTTAGTTGTAGGTATGTTCTGAGGGTTAGTTGTAGGTATGTTCTGAGGGTTAGTTGTAGGTATGTTCTGAGGGTTAGTTGTAGGTAGGTTCTGAGGGTTAGTTGTAGGTATGTTCTGAGGGTTAGTTGTAGGTATGTTCTGAGGGTTAGTTGTAGGTAGGTTCTGAGGGTTAGTTGTAGGTATGTTCTGAGGGTTAGTTGTAGGTATGTTCTGAGGGTTAGTTGTAGGTATTAGTTCTGAGGGTTAGTTGTAGGTAGGTTCTGAGGGTTAGTTGTAGGTAGGTTCTGAGGGTTAGTTGTAGGTATAGGGTTAGTTGTAGGTAGAGGGTTAGTTGTAGTTCTGAGGGTTAGTTGTAGGTAGGTTCTGAGGGTTAGTTGTAGGTAGGTTCTGAGGGTTAGTTGTTAGGGTTGTTGTAGGTAGGTTCTGAGGGTTAGTTGTAGGTATGTTCTTGTAGAGGGTTAGTTAGGGTTAGTTGTAGGTAGGTTCTGGGTTAGGTAGGTATGTTCTGTTGTTGTAGGTATGTTCTGAGGGTTAGTTGTAGGTAGTTGTTCTGAGGGTTAGTTGTAGGTATGTTCTGAGGGTTAGTTGTAGGTAGGTTCTGAGGGTTAGTTGTAGTTCTGAGGGTTAGTGTAGGTATGTTCTGAGGGTTAGTTGTAGGTAGGTTCTGAGGGTTAGTTGTAGGTAGGTTCTGAGGGTTAGTTGTAGGTAGGTTCTGAGGGTTAGTTGTAGGTATGTTCTGAGGGTTAGTTGTAGGTAGGAGGGTTAGTTGTAGGTAGGTTCTGAGGGTTAGTTGTAGGTATGTTCTGAGGGTTAGTTGTAGGTATGTTCTGAGGGTTAGTTGTAGGTATGTTCTGAGGGTTAGTTGTAGGTATGTTCTGAGGGTTAGTTGTAGGTAGGTTCTGAGGGTTAGTTGTAGGTATGTTCTGAGGGTTAGTTGTAGGTATGTTCTGAGGGTTAGTTGTAGGTAGGTTCTGAGGGTTAGTTGTAGGTATGTTCTGAGGGTTAGTTGTAGGTATGTTCTGAGGGTTAGTTGTAGGTATGTTCTGAGGGTTAGTTGTAGGTATGTTCTGAGGGTTAGTTGTAGGTAGGTTCTGAGGGTTAGTTGTAGGTATGTTCTGAGGGTTAGTTTAGTTGTAGGTATGTTCTGAGGGTTAGTTGTAGGTAGGTTCTGAGGGTTAGTTGTAGGTATGTTCTGAGGGTTAGTTGTAGGTATGTTCTGAGGGTTAGTTGTAGGTATGTTCTGAGGTTAGTGTTCTGAGGGTTAGTTGTAGGTAGGTTCTGAGGGTTAGTTGTAGGTAGGTTCTGAGGGTTAGTTGTAGGTAGGTTCTGAGGGTTAGTTGTTCTGAGGTTAGTGTTCTGAGGGTTAGTTGTAGGTATGTTCTGAGGGTTAGTTGTAGGTAGGTTTAGTTGTAGGTATGTTCTGAGGGTTAGTTGTAGGTAGGTTCTGAGGGTTAGTTGTAGGTATGTTCTAAGGGTTAGTTGTAGGTAGGTTCTGAGGGTTAGTTGTAGGTATGTTCTGGGGGTTAGTTGTAGGTATGTTCTGAGGGTTAGTTGTAGGTAGGTTCTGAGGGTTAGTTGTAGGTAGGTTCTGAGGGTTAGTTGTAGGTAGGTTCTGAGGGTTAGTTGTAGGTATGTTCTGAGGGTTAGTTGTAGGTAGGTTCTGAGGGTTAGTTGTTCTGAGGTTAGTTGTTCTGAGGGTTAGTTGTAGGTATGTTCTGAGGGTTAGTTGTAGGTAGGTTCTGAGGGTTAGTTGTAGGTATGTTCTGAGGGTTAGTTGTAGGTAGGTTCTGAGGGTTAGTTGTAGGTATGTTCTGAGGGTCAGGTCTTTCCTGAATAATAAAGCTACACCTGAGGGAATGGCATCTAAAACAATTGTAAAGTCTTTAGGTGTTACAGGGATCTTGTAAAGTGATAAGAATTCCTTATAATTAAGTAAAAGCCCCTCTGCATTTACAAGTTGGCTCACAAATAAGATATTATTTCGGAACCAATATTCTAAAAACAAAGAAGTATTTTTATACAGTATGTCCCAATATATTACATGCTGGAGAAAAATTATGCTTGAAGGAAGGACCTCGACAAGAAAACCTGCCGATGAAAAGCAGAGAATTTCACTGGAACTTTGTCAATATTATAATTGCAAAACAACATGAAGTTAAGGCCACCACAAGTACAGAAGACATTTTTTGTATTTAAAAAAAAATGTGTCCTTTATTTAACTAGGCAAGTCATAGTTCAATTGTTATTTCCAATGACGACCTACCGGGGGACAGTGGGTTAACTGCCTTGTTCAGAGGAACAGTGGGTTAACTGCCTTGTTCAGGGGGCAGAATGACACATTTTTGCCTTGTCAGCTCGGGGATTCAATCCAGCAACCTTTCAGTTACTGGTCCAACTCTCTAACCACTAGGAATTACGAATAAAGTTCCACATAGAAGTGGGTCACTTCTTGAAAGCGTTGTTTACTAATGGGGAATGCAGTCAGAGGCTATAAAGGTGCTGCAGATGACAGTCCTCCCAGTTCTCTCTCTGCTGAAGCCATGAGTGCATGTTTCAGTGCCCAACAGGTCGTATATCAGATTTTTTCAGATGTCCAGGAGGAACAAGAGAACAATGATTAAAATTAGAAGAGGAGGAGGTATCTGAAGAAGAATACAACCCAGAGCACGATGCATCGTCTTCAGATGAAGAAGAAATCCCCCGAGCTGAAAGAGAGACATTTTGTCAAAGAACAGCAAAATAACATGGTCCTTGTCACCATATGACAACCAGGGCAGGATGGCAACACAAAATGTCATAACGATGACCTCAGGGCCCACAATACATGCAGTTGCCCAGGACATCGCCTCAACATTCTACATGTTCATTACACCAGCCATCGAAAAAATCATCCTGGAGATGAGAAATTTGGAGGGTTTCCATAAATATGGAGACAACTGGAAAAGGATGGATGAGATTGACCTGCGTACCTACATAGGGCTGCTAATCTTGTGTATAGGTCCCAAGGCAAGGCAACATGTAGTCTCTGGGATGCAGAGAGTGGAGGGCGATTTTCCATGCCACGATGCCACTGAAAGTCTTTCACACTTTCTCAAGAATGCTACAATTTGATAACCGTGAGTCAAGACCTGCAAGACGTGTGAGAGACAAACTGGCAGCCATAAGAGGTCTGGGAGAAGTGGGTGGAGCCATAAGAGAGGTCTGGGAGAAGTGGGTGGAGCCATAAGAGAGGTCTGGGAGAAGTGGGTGGAGTCATAAGAGAGAACTGGGAGAAATGGGTGGAGTGTCTGCCATAACTCTACAACCCTGGGCCTGAAGTAACAGTGGATGAGCAACTGGTTCCATTCAGATGTACATTTTTATTCTCATATCTGTAATGTAAGTGATTTTCACTGTTAATTTGATTATGTATTGCTATAATATCATTGATTTATGTGATTGTTTTCTGTGACACTGATACTAATTATTGATAGTAATCTCTTTTGTCAAAAGGTTGCTGTCCTTTCCGGCAGTATATGCCCAGCAAGCCAGCAAAGTATGGCCTCAAGATATGGGTGGCCTGTGACGCACAATCCAGCTATGCTTGGAAGATGCAAGTCTTCACAGGGAAGCCGACCAGTGGAGGCCCGGAGAAGAACCAGGAGATGCGGGTTGTGGTTGATGTGACAGATGGACTGAGGGGGCACGATGTCACGTGTGACCATTTCTTCACCTCTTATGAGCTCAGCCCGCAGCTCCTGAAGAGGAAGATCACCATGGTTGGCACAGTTAGAAAGAACAAGCCTAAGCTCCCCTCTGCACTCCTCGCAACAAAGGTGAGAGAGGACTTCTCATCAAAGTTTGCCTTCACCCCCACCACCACTCTAGTTTCTTACCTCCCAAAGAACAAGAATGTGGTCCTCCTGAGCACACTGCACAAAACGACTGAGATCAGTGATTGTGAGGACAGGAAGCCAGTCATCATCCTGGACTACAACCACAACAAAGGAGTTGTGGACAACCTGGACAAGGTGATTGGAACTTACAGCTGCAGGAGGATGACCACCCGTTGGCACCTGGTCTTCCATCTTCCATAACATCATTGATGTGTCCTCATAAAATGCCTTTGTGATATAGAACAAGATCAACCCTACCTGGGTGCCTGATAAGCGGAACAAGAGGAGAGTGTTCCTGGAGCAGCTGGGAAAGGCACATGTAACCCCACACAATCAAAGAAGGGAGCGCCTCCCCTGCACAGCAGCCTCTGCAGCGCTTGTGAGAGCTGTTCAGGGGGCTGAATCTTGTCCTGATCCACCGGAGGCTGCAGCTGGGGCAGGCAAGAGGAGGAGATGCCAATTCTGCCCCCCAAAGGAGGACTGAAAAACACATACTATGTGCTGCACATGGGAGAAATACATCTGCAGTCCATGCACACACACTTGCATACTGTCCTACATGTGCTAATTAGAGTTAATTAGAGTTGATTGATTTATGTTCTTCACATTTTTGTATTGTATCTAGTATCTTATTTTATTATTATTTATTGTTGTTGTTTATATACCTTGTGGGTGGGGGGAAATGGTTTTAAAAAATGGGAGAAGACTAGTATTTTGTAGTTGAATTCCTCATTGTACAGTATATAAGAATATATCACTATGTTGCCAAAAAATGTCAAGACTGTTATTGTTTCCCTTCAATAAAATGCATTCAGATCTACTTTCTGCACATTTCTGCTACTTTCTTAGGCTACACAAGTGCTATCTCTTGCAAAAAAAACATGTTTACACCTATGCAGTACCTTTAGCAATAATAAACATGTACTTTAGTAAAGAAAACAATTATGACAGGTGTGTTGTAATAAAAATGAGCCTTTCTGCTTTGTGAAGAGGGAAAACCCAGATATTCACAGTGCCATGATTACTGTATATATGTGATAACCTTTGTATGCTTGCAATGCGTAATGATGGAAAGTACTGGGTAATGGAGATGTACTGCTTTAGTTCTCAGGCTGAGAACTGCTTGCACCTGCGGATAGTCACGCAGCCTCAAGGCCGAGATAGTAGAGTGAGAAACCAAAGTCTAGACATGTTGTTCTCATTTTAGATACTTTTATCTAATCCAATGCAACAATGATAAATCTTCTTAGGGATAGGCCCCTTTTTTCTCCACTTCCTGTCTGAATGACGTGCCCAAAGTAAACTGCCTGGAGCTCAGGCCCTGAAGCCAGGATATGCATATAATTGGTACCATTGGAAAGAAAACACTCTGAAGTTTGTAGAAATCTTAAAATAATGTAGGAGAATATAACACAATAGATATGGTAGGAGAAAATCCAAAGACAAACCAACCAGAATTTATTTTTGAGAGAGAACATCCTCTTAGAAATGCAAGAGAAAGGTCAGATTGTAAAATTGCTCCCTGGATGCAATTCCTATGGCTTCCATGGGGTGTCAGCAGTCTATGTTTAAGGTTTCAAGCGTGTAACTTCAAAAACAAATAAGAAATAACAGTTTTTGTAAGAGGACACAGTCTGGACAGGACTACCTGACATGATGACTCCTTGCTGTCCCCAGTCCACCTGGCCGTGCTGATGCTCCAGTTTCAACTGTTCTGCCTTATTATTATTTGACCATGCTGGTCATTTATGAACATTTGAACATCTTGGCCATGTTCTGTTATAATCTCCACCCGGCACAGCCAGAAGAGGACTGGCCACCCCACATAGCCTGGCTCCTCTCTAGGTTTCTTCCTAGGTTTTGGCCTTTCTAGGGAGTTTTTCCTAGCCACCGTGCTTCTACACCTGCATTGCTTGCTGTTTGGGGTTTTAGGCTGGGTTTCTGTACAGGTCTTTGAGATATCAGCTGATGTACGAAGGGCTGTATAAATCAATTTGATTTGATTTGATTTTGATTTTGTGAAATCCGCATTTCTGCGCGACATGTTGAAGTTGCGCACCTGCTAAAATCGGTTTCCTATTGAACATACTTCTTTTCCTAAATAAATATTATAGTTTGATTACATTTGAGGGTGTCTGAGGAGTAAACAAAAACGTATTTTGACTTGTTCAAACAAAGTTTAGGGGTAGATTTTCGGATTCTTTCTCTGCAAGTTGAACGGGTGGATTACTCAAATTGATGGCGCCAACTAAACAGACTTTTTGGGATATGAAAAAGCTGGGACCCTTTGGATGATAAATCTGAGGAATATTTTCAAAAAGTAAGTGAATATTTAGTCTTTATATGTGAATGTATGAAATCTGTGCCGGTGGAAAAAATATTTTGATGTGGGGCGCAAGCACAAACAATAATCACTGTAATAGCTACTGTAAATCGGACAGTGCAGTTGCGTTTCCCTGCATTAAAGTCTCCGGCCACTAGGAGCGCCGCTTCTGGGTGATAATTTTCCTGTTTGCTTATGGCCGTATACAGCTCATTGAGTGCGGTCTTAGTGCCAGCATCAGTTTGTGGTGGTGAATAGACAGCTAGGAAGAATATAGATGAAAACTATCTTGGTAAGTAGTGTGGTCTACAACTTATCTGGAGATACTCTACCTCAGGCGAGAAAACCTGGAGACTTCCTCAGATTTTGTGCAACAGCTATTGTTTACAAAAAATACACAGACCGCCACCCTTCTCTTTCCAGAGGCTGCTGTTCTATCCTGCCGAATAACCCGCCAGCTGTATTTTATTCATGTCGTCGTTCAGCCACGACTCAGTGAAACATAAGATATTACAGTTGTTAATGCCCCTTTGGTAGGATATACATGATCGTAGTTCTTATATTTTAATATCCAGTTACAGCTAAAGCAGGCAATACATGCGGGTCCTAAAAACTGAAGTATGAACATCTAGATCCAAAATCCATCCTTGATCTCTCATTGTATGCAAAACACATGTCATGACAATGATCTTGGCATGCCAACTCCTTCATCTACTCCTTGAGGATAATTTCATAGTTTCAATTTATTTAAACATGAACACAAATGATCACAGATTACCATCTGTGATTTTTTTTCAGTGAGGATCATTGTTGAAGACATCATCTGTAGAGAGAGATGTAGGCCGACTGTATATGGAACCAGGACAATGGATATAATGAGGAGTTTTGTTATAAACCCAATATGACAGTCTATCTTCAACCCTGTAGAATTACCATTACTCTTTAAAAAGGCAAAACAGCATAGCCAATTGAATCAAGGGGAACTACAATCCAACCAGTAACTATGACTGTATGCTGATGAGAAGTGATCCTATTAGATGTGATGAGGAACATAAAAGTTTTACATACAGTGTATAAAGGTTATCTGATAAGAAATCAGACAATGATGAACCATTATCTAATGAAGAAATAACATTGCTTGTTATTACGCTACCAATAGTATGCTCCATATTCTCACCTAAAACTTAACTAAACCAGGAAACACTATGGACAATAAATCAGCTACATTTTGTGTAAAATAACCGTTTCTATAGAACAATATTAGAAACTGGAACAGAATGACTGATGATACATTTATTACACATTTCTCGGGACACATCAGTGATGTTTTCAGTGACAAAAAACTAAATAATAACAAATGAGTATCCTTGATTATAACATCCCCAAAATAAATCATCTGATAAACTAAACAAAAAACATGTGACAATAATATTGGCCTATGAAACAATTAAACTGTGGTTCAGCTTGTTTTGTTCATACTGCATTGAGCTGCCAGTAGCCAACCATTTTCATTGGTAAAGCAGTCAAACCAAAACGATTAGTCTAAAACCATTCAAACATTACTCATTCATCAGTACAAACATTACTCAGTCATCAGTACAAACATTACTCAGTCATCAGTACAAACATTACTCAGTCATCAGTACAAACATTACTCAGTCATCAGTACAAACATACAAACATTACTCAGTCATCAGTACAAACATTCCTCAGTCATCAGTACAAACATTACTCAGTCATCAGTACAAACATTACTCAGTCATCACTACAAACATTACTCAGTCATCAGTACAAACATTCCTCAGTCATCACTACAAACATTACTCAGTCATCAGTACTCCCTAATTCATTTAGTTGTCTTCCTTGTCCCTGTGCTCCCCATTCACCTCTGTTCCCGTTTTCCCCTGATTAGAGTCCCTATTTATTCCTTTGTGTTCCGTTCCTGTCCCGTCGGTTCCTTGTTTAAACATTACTCAGTCATCAGTACAAACATTACTCAGTCATCAGTACAAACATTACTCAGTCATCAGTACAAACATTCCTCAGTCATCACTACAAACATTACTCAGTCATCAGTACAAACATTACTCAGTCATCAGTACAAACATTACTCAGTCATCAGTACAAACATTACTCAGTCATCAGTACAAACATTACTCAGTCATCAGTACAAACATTCCTCAGTCATCACTACAAACATTACTCAGTCATCGGTACACCCCTCTCAACTCACAATGACGAATCACAGATCTTAGGAACTTCACAAAGGGCCTTTTACTTGAAAGAGGAGTATCCCATAGCCAGATAGCATTAGCTATAAATTATTGTTCACGTTGCTCTGTAAGACAAGGTTCTACTTCTCATTCTTGGTACTTCCTATTACCAAAACATTACCTCATCCAATGGCATATATCAATTGTCAATTCTAGATACTCCCATCTCAAATACAACCCACCCCTGGACAAGCTCCCTGAGGGGAGTGAGCCTCTAGGTCATATACTATGAAAGATAAGTTTCAACATCAGAGGGGACATACAATGGTTCCAGACACTGCCATACTCCTCCCCCCAATGGGAAAAGGAGGGAGTGACTGGAGTACAGACATAGTGGAGCCCTTCACATGGTATCACAGATATATTCATTATGAAGACAATGTTCAACCCTGACTTCTCCCTTTCTGATATTCTGCCTATTACCAGACATATAAAAGACAAGCCTGACCTCTCCCCTCTCTGGGCCCCAAGTGACTTTTCCCTACAGAAGCATATTATGAGAAAAAAATAAAACAACTTATTTATCAATGTTACATAACTAATTCTGATTCAGCTACGACAGTACACATAAGAACAATAAAAACATTAAAGAGTTGAGCAGAACGTCTCTATATATAAACAGTTATATAATGGTCTGTTAGTATAATTTAATTATGCCAATGTGCTTTCATCAATTGAAAGCCCTTCATCTATTTTATGAGAATTTGTAAGATTTCTTGTTTGCATAAAATAGACGCAGACCAGTCTTTAAATAATAGGTAATAGAATTTATTCTCGGAGCGCGCTCCCACTCAAACACATGCATTAGTTTATATACAGATCATGATGTCATTTCACTGTCTTAACCAAACCCCCCCCCCTCTCTCGACAGGACAAAGTAAGGTGAAAAGTTAATTCTATCTTACTAACACACTCCCAGATAACTTTTGACCCCTCAACATTATCGATCACCACTGAACTGACAGGTTTAATTAACAGAAACCCTAGGAATGCACTCACTGCCTAATCTAAAAACCCCAGAGCTAAGTTTCAGGTTGGGTCAACCATAGGCTAACGACCTTATGTGTTTACACAGTCCACAACCCATTTGTTCCTGCCCAGTTGTAATGGTTTTATTACTCCTTTCTCCTGTCACACAATTTCTTCTTATGAACTCATATTGTCTATTAAACATACAGAGTATAAGTTTACCTAGACACAATTCTATTTAAAATGGGGATATTGTTTATTCATTTATCCATAATAAATCCATAATAAATTCAACATGGTCCCTCCCTACTCCCAGCCGATCCGCCCCTGCTTCCGGGAGAATTCTGGATTCCGAGTTCGGTTGAATCTGTCCTTGCTCTTGTGCCGGGTCCGCACTGAGACCAAAGTCCAACCCAGATCGTCCTCTGGCTTGGCCTTGCTCCCACCTCCAGCACCATCATCATCATCATATTCCAGAGCCAGAATGTGTAGATGGGCCGTCAGATCGTCCCGTGGCTGTGTCAAGGATGGAGATGTGGCCCTCTGCGGCCCAGACACCAAGGGGATGACAGCAGCATCCTGGGAGTTGAGTATGGCTCCCAGCATGGGCCTATACAGCTGCCCAGAGCAAGGGCCTCCCATCAGGAGAGAATCCGGGGTTAACCCCCCTCTCAGTTTGGTCACAAGCTGGTGCACCAGAGTGCCCTTGTACAGCCTAGACGCCACCCAGGAAACAAAAGATGGTTGAATTAGCTCTGTTTCTGATGGGATAAAATACAATGTGAATGAATCCCACTGCTCTAAGTTTAGGGGCAAGGGTTGACTTAGGAAGGGACACCTTACCAGGCACACTGAGCCTCGACTAGAGGGAAGCACAGCAGTTGGTTGAGGTGAAGGCTTTCTTTCAGGCAGCACTGCCACTGGCTGTAGGCGTGGGCCACACCCAGGTCTAGGCTCCTTCTACCTCTCTGAATCAGCCCTCTCAGCCTCTCCAACACTGGTCCCTCCATAAACCCTGTTACACAAAAGGAGGAGTCAGTGGCTACACTTCGATATTCATCAATTCTAAATGGTGTGTTTTCTCGTAGATGCTCTGGGCCATACCTCTTTGGCTCTTCCTCTGTCTGCAGAGCTCTCCGTACACCAATCCTAGTAGCAGGGCCTGCAGGACAGGGAGTTCTGGAGGGGGATGGGCGTGTCTCAGCCAGTAGCAGGTGACAGCCACAGGAAGACGCAGATGAGGCGGGACACCGCTCAAAGTGGACTGGGACACACCAAGTGTCTCCAAAAACACATTAAGCTGCACTGACCTTGGAGCCTAAGGAACACAGCAAGAGAATGAGAATCAACAGTAGTATGTTTGAATATACTATATAATATATCATACACATGTATACATACCTGATGCAGAGTGTCTAGCTGCATCTGTTCTGCAGCACTGGGCAGGACGGCTTCAACCATGCAGCTGGTCAGGTTCTTGCCTTCCCTGTAATACTCCTCCACTTCATCAACTGGGGGTCTCTGACTACTGTGGTCTGACCTCCTCCCACTCAGCAGCAGCCCGTAGAGTACCTGTCGTATGGATCGAGAGGTGTTGTTCCCACATGGCAAGCTGGGATCTTCCATCTGGGCACCCTGCATCATCCTTCCCAGCAGCATCACGTCTACCATGCAGGAGGGAAGTCTACCTTCCATCAACGGCAGCAGGGTCCAGTCTGGAAGGACCCTCAGAGGCTCTGGGAGACGGCCGGGCCCTGGTCCCACTCCATCGTTGAAGAACCGCTCCAGGCAACTAGGGGGAAGATGGTACTCTTCTATGCCCAGGGAGAGGCCCTGGAGGACAGCATCCATTTTCTGTCTGTTGTTACTTTGACTGATGAGCCTGAGCACAGAGTCCAAGGCCTCCTTCTGCCCATGGAAGTGGGTCAGCCAATTCAGCAAGCCGTCAAAGCGGGCAAACCTTCCTTTCATTGACGAGTATTCTTCCCACCTGAGGGAAACACCCATGTTATGCAACTTGATGTAGTCATTTCCTGCCACAGAGGCAAAGACTGGGAGAACCTTTCTGTTGATGTTGAAGTGTCTGCAGAAACTTGTTGTGGTGTACTGCTTGCAGGGAATGTATCTTATAGAGCTCCCGCGTTGCATAGACACTTTCTGCCAGTGAAAATGGGAGATAGGCAGAAATCCTGCCTGGATGTCAAAGATATAAAAGTCACTGTCATTGGACAACACTGGACAGTTCCAACTTCGAGCCAGGGAAGCTATTTCTTGGTCTGCCTCACAAATGCACTGTGCGTACGGCACCTTCAGACTGATGAGGACCTGTTTGAAGACATGTTTGATGAGGGTTGGTAATACACCACTGCTCCCCTGAAGCCCCATGGACAAGTTGTTGGCAGTGTTGATCCTTGATAGAGCTCGTTTTTTGAGAGTTTCAAACTTTTTGTCGGTGTAGTCGGAGCCCCCATCTACAATCACAAAGGGGTCAATGTGGCAGTCTCTCAGAGCCTTAAAGAACTTGCAGACCTGGTCCTCAAAAGCATCATAATCCCCTCCATGACTCTGATCCAAACGTGAGTTAAAATAAAGCAAGTTGAACAGATTACTACCATCTATGATCAATTTGCTGTTTCTGAGGTGAACATCTTTTAAAATGTTTCCATTCTCCTCCATAAAGCTGGTCAATCCCTGGACGCCCATGGTGTGCTCTGTCTGGGATGTGATGTCTTTCTTAGTGAAGAGTTTCAGCAGTCATGGGACTGACTGAGTTTGGCTAGTATTATTACAATGGATGAGTTTATCTTTCCTTAAGTTTCATTTTCCTTACCTCATATCTGTCACTCCCATATTGTATCTTGTCACAGTAGGCATAATAGTTAATGGGACATTATATGATGGTAATAAGGGTGGAAATGTGTTTTAGATGTTTTTTTTTTGCAATTATAGTAAAATTATGTTCTGCACTTATATTATGCATTCAAATTGTGCTTAATTTGAGCCTCTCATGGCATGAAAAATAATTGTCAATGTTTGTCAAATTTGAGTAATAACAGCGATCAGAGATAAATCAAGTTGACTCCTTGTCAATTCTCTTGCCCCCACAAAAACAGAATAATGTGAAAATGCAGATTTTCATCCAGAGCCTGTCTTTCTTTTGAGAATTGATTCAGGCAGGTTGGGGAAGGACTAGGTTTGGGCAACATTGTATGTTTTGTAGCCTACATTACATTTACAGGGTTGAAGTTTTTTTAGTATAATAATAATAAGGAAATATTCCCAAGTGTTGTTTTTTATGTTTAAGATAAATGTTTTTGTATGGTTTTATGTTTTATAATGTTTTTTAGTTGTATGGTTTGATAAAGCAATTTCCTCGGGGTTAAATAACATCCTTTGGGTTTTCTTCATGTGAAGTTTATCAGTTTATCTAGGTTTCGTTTAGCCTGTTTGACTCGCGACCCACGTGACTACACAACGACCTATGAAGAGATGCCACGTTCCAATGCAAATCAGTACTAGGATACTCGGAAATGTCCGACTTGTTAACTGGTTGAGAGCGGCACATGTATACATACAACCAAGTCTGAAATTTCCGAGTTTCCAAGTTCTGACTTGCTCCTGAACGCGGCCTGAGGCACAATAGTTTCAAAAACCACCAGAGACGCAACATTGCGAGACTTCGTGGAACGTTTACCTAAATTGAAACAAAAAAACATCTAAACACGTTCCCATGACTGTCATATAAGGTCCAATGAGCTAGTCTATGCCTACTGTGACCAGAGACAATATGGGAGTGCCTGAGATGAGGTATGGAAAGTGAAACTTAAGGAAAGGGATAGCCTCAATTAGCCAGTCCCATGACTGCTGAAACTCTTCACTAGGAAAGACATCACATCCTCGACAGAGCACACCATGGGTGTCCAGGGATTCCCCAGTGCTGCAGTGCTGCAGAACAGATGCAGCTAGACACCCTGCATCAGGTATGTATACATGTGTATGATATATTATACAGTATATTCAAACATACTACTGTTGATTCTCATTATCTTGCTGTGTTCCTTAGGCTCCAAGGTCAGTGCAGTTTAAGGTATTCTTGGAGACACTTAGTGTGTCCCTGTCCACTTTGAGCGGTGTCCCGCCTCATCTGCGTCTTCCTGTTTAGATATAGAGACGTTCTGCTCAACTCTTTCATGTTTTTATTGTTCTTATATGTTCCTTTTATGGCTTCATTTACATTTGTATTTAGAATTAACAAGCATTAACTATAAAATAAGTTTATGAAAGATAGATGTAGATTTTATAAATGTTTAAAGACATTAAAGTTTGTAATATATATAATATAAGTTTATAATATAATATAAAAATATATATATAAAAACGTTTGACTGTTTAATGTGTTTTTATTTCTTTGCTCTCTACTGTAAAGCGTATTTTGGTCTTTGAAAATAGCTCTATAAATCCCCTTTATTGTTACGATTATATTACTACTGCTCCTGAAATATTTTATCATCATTATCATTATTATCATTATCATCAAAATAAAAAATAAAATTTTAACCAGCTGTTCTTGAGAATTATTGGGTATACACACTTAAGTCTCTCTGCTTTGCAGTATATTTTATATGGAAATCTTAAACTGAACAAAACGTTTTACCTCAATCTGAGCAAAAATGTGTCAGTGACGCTGAAAACGTGTGACACTCAAACCCTTCCCCAGTTAGCAGACACTTAAAAATAATTCCAAAAATGTAAATGCACTGTATCAGTCAAAAGTTTGGACACACCTACTCATTTAAGGGTTTTTATTTATTTTTACTATTTTCTACATTGTAGAATAATTGTGAAGAGATCAAAACTATGAAATAACACATATGGAACCATGTAGTAAGCAAAGAATTGTTAAACAAATGACTTTGCCTTGATGACAGCTTTGTACACTTGGCATTCCTGTCTCTCTTGGCTAAGAGTTGAGGAAACACTGACTTCTTGTTTTTATAAGAAACATTCATGTGTTGTAAATTCCAAATGGTTTGCATAGTCAACTTACACACAGCACTGACACACACACACTAACCCCACCAGACATGCCACCAGCAACCCTTCATGGCACTTCTGGCATACTTGTTTTTATGTAAGAAACATGTTATGCAGGTGAATGAGAACCCAAAAGCGACTTGGCGAAAACAGAGTCTTTATTCCAGTAAAGGAAATAGGCAATACTCCTGGACAATCAGAGCAAATGAAAACAAAACATAAAAAACTTAATTCCACTTGTATAGTCAGACTGGAGACTCGACCATTAACTGAAGGTTGCCTCGGGAAGGCACACACAGCACTCAGACACCTGCTCACACGCAGCATCTGACAAGACACGACAGGGCGAGACAAAGACACAGCACGGCAACAACACACAAGGATCCGACAGGACAGAAACGGAAAACAAGGGGAGAAATAACCCCAATCAGACATGGGCAAGATAACCCTGTGAAAAGACCAGATGATTGAGTAGGGGAATAGGAACAGCTGGGAGCAGGAACGGAACGACAGAGAGAAGAGAGAGAGGGAGGGAGAGAGAAAAAAAGGGAACGAACCCAATAAGACCAGCAGGGGGAAAACGAACAGAAGGGAAAGCAAAATGACAAGACAATATAAGACAAAACATGACAGCACACACACTATGTTAATGTTTTAAATGTACTGACGTGTGTAATGCACACACACACACACACACTGTTGTTTTAAATGTACTGTCGTGTGTAATACGCACACACACTATGTTAATGTTTTAAATGTACTGACGTGTGTAATGCACACACACACTATGTTAATGTTTTAAATGTACTGACGTGTGTAATGCACACACACTATGTTAATGTTTTAAATGTACTGACATGTGTAATGCGCACACACACACACACTGTTGTTTTAAATGTACTGACACACACACACACAATGCACACACACACACACACACACACACACACACACACACACACACACACACTGTTAATGTTTTAAATGTACTGACGTGTGTAACGCACGCACGCACGCACGCACGCACGCACACACACACACACACACACACACACACACACACACACACACACACACACACACACACACACACTGTTAATGTTTTAAATGTACTGACGTGTGTAATACGCACACACACACTATGTTAATGTTTTTAAATGTACTGACGTGTGTAATGCGCACACACACACACACACACACACACACACACACACACACACACACACACACACACACACACACACACACACACACACACACACACACACACACTGTTAATGTTTTAAATGTACTGACGTGTGTAATGCGCGCACACACTATGTTAATGTTTTTAAATGTATGTAAATTGTAAAGTATTTGGTCTGTAATGTCTTTTTCGTTGTGTCAGACCCCCGTAAGGCTAGTTGTCACCATTGACATCGGCTAATGGGGATCCTAATAAATCATTTAAAAAAATTTAAATTAATCATTAGTCCCTGCGATGATCGTCTCATGTACTCCGTCCATTGATCTAAATCAAATATGAACACTGACGATTATTTACCATGGATGAGAACCACATGTATTTATGGATAATAATTTGGGTTAGAAATGTCCTCTTGATTCTTGCTGGTCACCTGTAAAAGATGAGAAATGTGTATTTGAGTTTGGTGTCAACATATGGTTTAGTGCCGAAACCTACCGTTGTGCTTCTCTCTATAAAATGTTACTCTTTCTTTAATCATGTATGTAATGGTCAGAAGTTACCTCTATAATGTGATCATGTTTAGCAATTGAAATGTTAAGGTGAATCTTCAGAATTGTAAATGATTCCCTACTATTCCTCGTTTATTGATGAGGGTTGTGTTCATTTCCTGTTCAGAGAATTGACGGGCAAATGGGGCACTTTCGAGCGCATGGTTTTCCATTGATGGGTAATGGAGTAGTAGCTTATCCATGAGGATGTACATGTTTGCATCCCATATTGTATTTATGCTTAAAGGGACATTTGAAAAATGTTCAAGTTCATATTGATCATCTCCAGCACCACTCCAACATCAACATATGCGAAAATGGCACTTTGTTACAGTTGAATTTGGAAGTTTACATACACTTCATAATTCCTGAATTCCTGCCTAGTCAAAACTCCCTGTCTTAGGTCAGTTAGAATCACCACTTTATTTTAAGAATGTGAAATGTCAGAATAATAGTAGAGAGAATGATTCATTTAAGCTTTTATTTCTTTCATCACATTCCCAGTGGGTCAGTTTTACAAAAGCAATTCAGGTAAAGAGCTTTTTTATTTCTTAAAGGGGCAGTGTTGTATTTTGAGACAGGCTTCAATAAGATAAGTAGCCAATAGGCAGAGGGTAGCATAATGTGTCTGATTCTCTGTAGTAATGGTATGGGATTAATAATGCATTTGGTTTCCTAAAGTGGTTTCTTGCATCAAACAACACAACATTTTCAGTCATCTCCTTGTCTGGAGGACAAGTGGATAAACGGGTTAATGTCAAGCCCTGAATGATTTTATCAAAAGTCTCGAGGAATCTACAGTTGAAGTCGGCGGTTTACATACACCTTAGCCAACTACATTTAAACTCAGTTTTTCACCATTCCTGACATTTAATCCAAGTAAAAATGACCTGTTTTAGGTCAGTTAGGATCACCACATTATTTTAAGAATGTGAAATGTCAGAATAATAGTACAGAGAATTATTTATTTAAGCTTTTATTTCTTTCATCACATTCCCAGTGGGTCAGTTTACATACACTCAATTCATATTTGATAGCATTGCCTTTAAATTGTTTAACATGGGTCAAACATTTTGTGTAGCTTTCCACAAGCTTCCCACAATAAATTGGGTGAATTTTGGCCCATTCCTCCTGACAGAGCTGGTATAACTGAGTCAGGTTTGTCGGCCTCCTTGCTCGCACTTGCTTTTTCAGTTCCGCCCACAAATGTTCTATAGGATTGAGGTCAGGGCTTTGTGATTGCCACTCCAATACCTTGACTTTGTTGTCCTTAAGCCATTTTGCCACAACTTTGGAAGTACGCTTGGGGTCATTGTCCATTTGGAAGACCCATTTGCGATGGGATTTAACTTCCTGACTGATGTCTTGAGATGTTGCTTCAATATATCCACATAAATTTCCTCCTCATGATGCCATCTATTTTGTGAAGTGCACCAATCCCTCCTGCAGCAAAGCCCCCCCACAACATGATGCTGCCACCCCTGTGCTTCACGGCTGGGATGGTGTTCTTCGGCTTGCAAGCTTCCCCATTTTTCCTCCAAACATAACAATGGTCATTATTGCCAAACAGTTCTATTTTTGTTTCATCAGACCAGCGGACATTTCTCCAAAAAGTACGATCTTTGTCCCCATGTGCTGTTGCAAACTGTAGCCTGACATTTTTATGGTGGTTTTGGAGCAGTCGCTTCTTCCTTGCTGAGCGGACTTTCAGGTTATGTCGATATAGGACTCGTTTTACTGTGGATATAGATACTTTTGTACCTGTTTCCTCCAGCATCTTCACAAGGTCCTTTGCTGTTGTTCTGGGATTGATTTGCACTTTTCGCACCAAAGTACATTCATCTCTAGGAGACAGAATGCGTCTCCTTCCTGAGCAGTATGACGCCTGCGTGGTTCCATGGTGTTTATACTTGCGTACTATTGTACTATGTGGTGCCTTCAGGCATTTGGAAATTGCTTCCAAGGATGAACCAGACTTGTGGAGGTCTATAATTGTTTTTCAGAGGTCTTGGCTGATTTCTTTTGATTTTCCCATGATGTCAAGCAAAGAGGCACTGAGTTTGAAGGTAAGCCTTGAAATACATCCACAGGTACACCTCCAATTAACTCAAATTATGTCAATTAGCCTATCAGAAGCTTCTAAAGCCATGACATCATTTTCTGGAATTTTCCAAGCTGTTTAAAGGCACAGTCAGTTTTATGTAATAGAATAGGCTTCTATTAGTACTCTCTCATCTGTGTCTGTGTGAACCTGAGGCTCAACACTGACAATTGATTTATGAATGTTTTGGTGACAAAACCTAAAGCATGCATTCCATAGAATGAGTTGGTGTTTGTGTTCTGTAAGGTACCAGGGAGAGATGGCTCAGGTATAGATAATGATGAGAGGAACATTGTCCTAGGGGCCAAACTCTGGTTTCCCAGCGATCCGTCCAGGACCAAAAGCTGCATCCCTGTGACTTCATGTCCCATCGTGTTGGGAACCGGGAACTCCTAATGGGTAATATGGCTCTGGAAGAGTGGAGACACTGGCTGGAAGGGGCGGAACATCAATCTTTGGTATGGACTGACTAGAAGAATTTAGAATACCTCCGCACTGCCAAGCGCCTTAACTCCAGGCAAGCCCGTTGGGCCCTGTTATTTACCAGGTTCAATTTCACCATCTCCTACCGCCCAGAGTCCAAAAATGTGAAGCCAGACTCCCTTTCCCACCTGTACAGTTCCTCTGCCACACCCTCTGAATCAGAGACCATCCTCCCTGCTTCATGTTTGGTGAGGGGTGGGCCCGCCTAACCGGATGTTCGTTCCTAATTCGGCCCAGCCTCAAGTCTTGGAAAGGGCTCAATCCTCCAGGCTTACCTGTCATCCTGGTGCTCGCCGTACCCTGGCTTCCTCCGACAACACTTCTGGTGGCCCACCATGGTGTCTGATGTCTCAGCCTTTGCCGCTGCTCAAAGCAAGACTCCGCGGCAAGCTCCATCTGTCCTCCTTCAGCCACTGCCTGTTCCTCATCCCTCCTGGTCCCTCATCGCCCCGGGTCCTCATCGCCCCTGGTTCCTCATCGCCCCTGGTTCCATATTTCCCTGTATTATGTCACTGGGCTTCCTCCATCAGATGGGAACACCACCATCCTGACGGTGATTGACAGGTTCTCCAAGGCCGCCCATTTCATCCCTCTTCCTAAGTTACCTTTAGCCAAGGAGACGGCCCAGCTCATGGTGCAGCACGTCTTCCGAATCCATGGACTCCCGGTCGACATTGTCTCGGATCGGGGTCCTCAGTTTTCGTCTCAAAACCCCCTCCAGGTATCGTCGACAAGCAGATCACCACCGGACTCCGGCTCCCCGCTATCGTATCGGGCAGAGGGTATGGTTGTCCACTCGGGACCTGCCCCTCCGGGTGGAATCCCGCAAAATTTCCCCCCATTTCATTGGTCCTTTCCCCATTTCTAGAGTCCTTAGTCCCACTGCTGTCCCCCTGCTGTTGCCCCGTACCCTCTGTGTTCACCCTACTTTTCATGTGTTCAGGATTAAGCACTTGTCTCACAGTCCTCTGTCTTCTATTTCTAGGCCACCCCCCCCCCCCCCCCCCCGCTGGCCAGCCAGTGTACACGGTGAGAGGGTTCGATCACAGGGCAGGGGATTCCAGTACCTGGTTAAGTGGGAGGGTTATGGTCCGGAGGAGAGGTGCTGGGTTCCCACTAAAGACATCCTGGAACCGGCCCTCAATTTTCACCGGTGACACCCCGGTCAGCCAGGTATGCGCCCAGGTAGGATACCAGGTGCTTCCCTAGAGGGGGTACTGTCACGCCCTGATGTGTTTCACCTGTTTTTGTGATTGTCTCCACCCACCTCAGGTGTGACCTGTTTTCCTCATTAGTCCCTGAACACTTATTCCTGTTTCCTGTTTATCTGTTGACAGTTCGTCTTGCATTGTCAAGTCAACCAGCGTGGTTTTTCCATGCTCCTGTTTTTCCTTTTCTCTGTTTTTGCTAGTCCTCTCAGTTTTGACCCTTGCCTGCCTCTACTGTGAACCCGCCTGCCTGACCATACTTTATGCCTTGTCTTGAGCCTGCCTGCCACCCTGCACCTGTACTCTGACCTTGTCGTGATCTTTTGCTTGTCCACGACCATTCTCTTGCCTGCCCCTTGGATACTAATAAATATCGGAGACTCTAACAATCTGCATCCCGTGTCTGCATCTGGGTCTCGCCCTGTACCCTTATACTTTGCTATTTTTAGCAATGACCTGCGACTGTCATTAAACAAAGCATGTGTGTCCATTTATGCTGATGATTCAACCAAAACTGAACTAGCTGTTATTAGCAGAGAGGTTTAGAACTCCTTCTTATTTGTCTATTAAATAATTTACCATCTGGTGATGTCACCTGATCCCACCAAAACAGGCTGAAATTCCAGACGGTCTATTCAAACACTAAAAGTGTGAGGATGTTGGTGAATGGAAAAATGCAGTCAGGCTCAGGACACAGATATGAGTAATAGTCCAAAATTTACTCAAAATAAGTAAAGTTCCAACAAGGAACAAACACAATAATCCAGAGCACTAACAACACGAACCCACATGACAAACAATAACACACAAAACAGAGAGGCAAGTCAAAGGGTTAAATAAGGAACATAATTAATGGAATGTAAACCAGGTGTGTATGATCAAGACAAAACAAAACGAAAATGAAACATGGATCGGTGGTGTCTAGAAAGCCGGTGACGTCGACCGCCGAACGAACAAGGAGAGGTACCAACTTCGGCCGAAGTTGTGACAAAAAGAGCATTATCATAATTGTCCAAATTTCACAGTATTAATTCCAACCTGGAATATATACAAAACACAGGGAAATCTAGTTTTTGACTGAACTGGGTATTTAATAGAGCCAAAGACTCATGGGGCTTTGAGTACTTAAATGACACTTGTCCCGTATGACGATTTAAAGTATTTTAGTGTCTCTGGGTGGGAATGTGAACTGTAACTCTCTCTTGTCTCTGTGCTGAGCTCTTTTAGGCTGTTCTGTAGCACTAGCCCCAAGTCAAATTCTGCTGCCTTATCACAGGTCATTATAGCAGGATTGGGGCCAAATACATTTAAATTCAGTCAATTCAGGAAGTAAATTCCAATTCACAATGTTATTCTCATTGAAAAGTATTGAGACCATTGTTAATTGGAATTGGAATTTCAGTTTACTCCCTGGATTGCCTGAATTGAAATAAAATTGAGCTGATGTATAGTGTACGTAAACATTACAGGATCACACTTAACTTACCTGCTGTCAGAGTGGCACCTGTTGATCTGAGAATCTTAAGAAAGAATATGTAATATAGTTCATATTAAATTGATTATATTGCCGCTTATGTGTCTTTCCACTTTAAATGTAGTGGTCCAAAATGACAATGAGATACAGAGTACGTTTGTCCTATACCTTTAAATGTAGTGGTCCAAAATGACAATGAGATACAGAGTACGTTTGTCCTATACCTTTAAATGTAGTGGTCCAAAATGACAATGAGATACAGAGTATGTTTGTCCTATAACTTTAAATGTAGTGGTCCAAAATGACAATGAGATACAGAGTACGTTTGTCCTATAACTTTAAATGTAGTGATCCAATAATACATTGGTGTATGGTTACTATGGTAATGCATATTCCAGTACTTAACAAAGATTCATGCTGAAATGGCTCATTTGCTGTAGCTATAACCCCCGGTACACATCAGATGCCATCCCAATGGACAGCAGTACATTCCAATGTGCATTATCAGCCATAAGCCAATCAAATTCAAGAATCAGCCAGCATAGTGTCTCTTGCTGATCTGTGTTTTTAAACAGATGATTTAGGTGCCATGTCAGCCTAGATACAATGTAATGTAATGACAAAGCGTTGTATGCTTGTAAGAATGATGCACAAAATGATCACTTCAAATGATTGTGCTGTTTAAGCCGACTGTCACCGTTTGTACTGATGACTGAGTAATGTTTGTACTGATGACTGAGTAATGTTTGTACTGATGACTGAGTAATGTTTGTACTGATGACTGAGTAATGTTTGTACTGATGACTGAGTAATGTTTGTACTGATGAATGTTTGTACTGACTGAGTAATGTTTGTACTGATGACTGAG
Organism: Oncorhynchus gorbuscha; assembly: GCF_021184085.1. NCBI lineage: Eukaryota > Metazoa > Chordata > Actinopteri > Salmoniformes > Salmonidae > Oncorhynchus > Oncorhynchus gorbuscha. The sequence goes on from NC_060187.1 coordinate 85,029,226, forward strand.
TAATGTTTGTACTGATGACTGAGTAATGTTTGTACTGATGACTGAGTAATGTTTGTACTGATGACTGAGTAATGTTTGTACTGATGACTGAGTAATGTTTGTACTGATGACTGAGTAATGTTTGTACTGATGACTGAGTAATGTTTGTACTGATGACTGAGTAATGTTTGTACTGATGACTGAGTAATGTTTGTACTGATGACTGAGTAATGTTTGTACTGATGACTGAGTAATGTTTGTACTGATGACTGAGTAATGTTTGTACTGATGACTGAGTAATGTTTGTACTGATGACTGAAATGTTTGTACTGATGACTGAGTAATGTTTGTACTGATGACTGAGTAATGTTTGATGACTGAGTAATGTTTGTACTGATGACTGAGTAATGTTTGTACTGATGACTGAGTAATGTTTGTACTGATGACTGAGTAATGTTTGTACTGATGACTGAGTAATGTTTGTACTGATGACTGAATGTTTGTACTGATGACTGAGATGACTGATGACTGAATGTTTGTACTGATGACTGAGTAATGTTTGTACTGATGACTGAGTAATGTTTGTAGTAATGTTTGTACTGATGACTGAGTAATGTTTGTACTGATGACTGAGTAATGTTTGTACTGATGACTGTAATGTTTGTACTGATGACTGAGTAATGTTTGTACTGATGACTGAGTAATGTTTGTACTGAGTAATGTTTGTACTGATGACTAATGTTTGTACTGATGACTGAGTAATGTTTGTACTGATGACTGAGTAATGTTTGTACTGATGACTGAGTAATGTTTGTACTGATGACTGAGTAATGTTTGTACTGATGACTGAGTAATGTTTGTACTGAGTAATGTGACTGATGAGTAATGTTTGTACTGATGACTGAATGTTTGTACTGATGACTGAGTAATGTTTGTACTGTACTGAGTAATGTTTGTATGACTGAGTAATGTTTGTACTGATGACTGAGTAATGTTTGTACTGATGACTGAGTAATGTTTGTACTGATGACTGAGTAATGTTTGTACTGATGACTGAGTAATGTTTGTACTGATGACTGAGTAATGTTTGTACTGATGACTGAGTAATGTTTGTACTGATGACTGAGTAATGTTTGTACTGATGACTGAGTAATGTTTGTGTGACTGAGTAATGTTTGTATGACTGAGTAATGTTTGTACTGATGACTGAGTAATGTTTGTACTGATGACTGAAATGTTTGTACTGATGACTGAGTAATGTTTGTACTGATGACTGAGTAATGACTGATGACTAATGTTTGTACTGATGACTGAGTAATGTTTGTAATGACTGTAATGTTTGTACTGATGTACTGATGACTGAGTAATGTTTGTGACTGATGACTGTAATGTTTGTACTGATGACTGAGTAATGTTTGTACTGATGACTGAGTAATGTTTGTACTGATGACTGAGTAATGTTTGTACCGATGACTGAGTAATGTTTGTACTGATGACTGAGTAATGTTTGTACCGATGACTGAGTAATGTTTGTATGTTTGTACTGATGACTGAGTAATGTTTGTACTGATGACTGAGTAATGTTTGTACTGATGACTGAGTAATGTTTGTACTGATGACTGAGTAATGTTTGTACCGATGACTGAGTAATGTTTGTACTGATGACTGAGTAATGTTTGTACTGATGACTGAGTAATGTTTGTACTGATGACTGAGTAATGTTTGTGCCGATGACTGAGTAATATTTGTACTGATGACTGAGTAATGTTTGTACTGATGACTGAGTAATGTTTGTACTGATGACTGAGTAATGTTTGTACTGATGACCGAGTAATGTTTGTACTGATGACTGAGTAATGTTTGTACTGATGACTGAGTAATAATTGTAGTGATGACTGAGTAATGTTTGAATGGTTTTAGACTAATCGTTTTGGTTTGACTGCTTTACCAATGAAAATGGTTGGCTACTGGCAGCTCAATGCAGTATGAACAAAACAAGCTGAACCACAGTTTAATTGTTTTATAGGCCGATATTATTGTCACATGTTTTTTGTTTTGTTTATCAGACCATTTATTTTGGGGCTGTTTTTATCAAGAATACTCATTTGTTAATATTTAGTTTTTTTTTAATCACTTTTTTAAATAACTTAACATTGATGTGTCCCTAGAAACTTGAAAAAAATGTTTCATCAGTCATTCTGTTCCAGTTTCTAATATTGTTCTATAGAAACGGTTATTTTATACACAATGTAGCTGATTTATTGTCCATAGTGTTTCCTGGTTTAGTTTTAGCTGAGAATATGGAGCATACTATTGGTACCGTATTAACAAGCTTATTCCCATTAGGGGCAGATTATGACCTGGTGTAGCAGTCCATTTTAGAGAGTCTATTCTTCATTAGATAATGGTTAATCATTGTCTGATTTCTTATCAGATAAAAGCTTTACATACAGTGTATAAAAGTTATGTTCCTCATCACATCTAATAGGATCACTTCTCATCAGCATACAGTCATAGTTACTGGTTGGATTGTAGTTCCCCTTGATTCAATTAGCTATGCTGTTTTGCCTTTTTAAAGTCGCATGAACTATTACATACCTTCTGTGACAAGATACAATATGGGAGTGACAGATATGAGGTAAGGAAAATGAAACTTAAGGAAAGGAAAACTCATCCATTGTAATAATACTAGCCAAACTCAGTCAGTCCCATGACTGCTGAAACTCTTCACTAAGAAAGACATCACATCCCAGACAGAGCACACCATGGGCGTCCAGGGATTGACCAGCTTTATGGAGGAGAATGGAAACATTTTAAAAGATGTTCACCTCAGAAACAGCAAGTTGATCATAGATGGTAGTAATCTGTTCAACTTGCTTTATTTTGACTCAGGTTTGGATCAGAGTCATGGAGGGGATTATGATGCTTTTGAGGACCAGGTCTGCAAGTTCTTTAAGGCTCTGAGAGACTGCCACATTGACCCTTTTGTGATTGTAGATGGGGGCTCCGACTACACCGACAAAAAGTTTGAAACAAAAAAAACCCGAGCTCAATCAAGGATCAACAGAGCGAAAAGCTTGTCCATGGGGCTTCAGGGGAGCGGTGGTGTATTACCAACTCTCCTCAAACATGTCTTCAAACAGGTCCTCATCAGTCTGAAGGTGCCGTACGCACAGTGCATTTGTGAGGCAGACCAAGATGTAGCTTCCCTGGCTCGAAGTTGGAACTGTCCAGTGCTGTCCAATGACAGTGACTTTTATATCTTTGACATCCAGGCAGGATTTCTGCCCACCTCCCATTTTCACTGGCAGAAAGTGTCTATGCAACGCGGGAGCTCTATAAGATACATTCCCTGCAAGCAGTACACCACAACAAGCTTCTGCAGACACTTCGACATCAACAGAAAGGTTCTCCCAGTCTTTGCCTCTGTGGCAGGAAACGACTGCGTCAAGTTGCATAACATGGGTGTTTCCCTCAGGTGGGAAGAATACTCGTCAATGAAAGGAAGGTTTGCCCGCTTTGACGGCTTGCTGAATTGGCTGACCCACTTCCATGGGCAGAAGGAGGCCTTGGACTCTGTGCTCAGGCTCATCAGTCAAAGTAACAACAGACAGAAAATGGATGCTGTCCTCCAGGGCCTCTCCCTGGGCATAGAAGAGTACCATCTTCCCCCTAGTTGCCTGGAGCGGTTCTTCAACGATGGAGTGGGACCAGGGCCCGGCCGTCTCCCAGAGCCTCTGAGGGTCCTTCCAGACTGGACCCTGCTGCCGTTGATGGAAGGTAGACTTCCCTCCTGCATGGTAGACGTGATGCTGCTGGGAAGGATGATGCAGGGTGCCCAGGTGGAAGATCCCCGCTTGCCATGTGGGAACAACACCTCTCGATCCATACGACAGGTACTCTACGGGCTGCTGCTGAGTGGGAGGAGGGCAGACCACAGTAGTCAGAGACCCCCAGTTGATGAAGTGGAGGAGTATTACAGGGAAGGCAAGAACCTGACCAGCTGCATGGTTGAAGCCATCCTGCCCAGCGCTACAGAACAGATGCAGCTAGACACTCTGCATCAGGTATGTATACATGTGTATGATATAGTATACAGTATATTCAAACATACTACTGTTGATTCTCATTCTCTTGCTGTGTTCCTTAGGCTCCAAGGTCAGTGCAGCTTAAGGTGTTTTTGGAGACACTTGGTGTGTCCCAGTCCACTTTGAGCGGTGTCCCGCCTCATCTGCGTCTTCCTGTGGCTGTCACCTGCTACTGGCTGAGACACGCCCATCCCCCTCCAGAACTCCCTGTCCTGCAGGCCCTGCTACTAGGATTGGTGTACGGAGAGCTCTGCAGACAGAGAAAGAGCCAAAGAGGTATGGCCCAGAGCATCTACGAGAAAACACACCATTTAGAATTGATGAATATCGAAATGTAGCCACTGACTCCTCCTTTTGTGTAACAGGGTTTATGGAGGGACCAGTGTTGGAGAGGCTGAGAGGGCTGATTCAGAGAGGTAGAAGGAGCCTAGACCTGGGTGTGGCCCACGCCTACAGCCAGTGGCAGTGCTGCCTGAAAGAAAGCCTTCACCTCAACCAACTGCTGTGCTTCCCTCTAGCCGAGCCTCAGTGTGCCTGGTAAGGTGTCCCTTCCTAAGTCAACCCTTGCCCCTAAACTTAGAGCAGTGGTATTCATTCACATTGTATTTTATCCCATCAGAAACAGAGCTAATTCAACCATCTTTTGTTTCCTGGGTGGTGTCTAGGCTGTACAAGGGCACTCTGGTGCACCAGCTTGTGACCAAACTGAGAGGGGGGTTAACCCCGGATTCTCTCCTGATGGGAGACCTTGGCTCTGGACAGCTGTATAGGGCCATGCTGGGAGCCATACTCAACTCCCATGATTCTCATGAGGCAGCTGTCATCCCCTTGGTGTCTGGGCCGCAGAGGGCCACACCTCCTTCCTTGACACAGCCACTGGACAATCTGATGGCCAGTCTACACATTCTGGCTCTGGAAGAAGATGATGGAGGTGGGAGCAAGGCCAAGCCAGAGGACGATCTGGGTTGGACTTTGGTCTCAGTGCGGACCAGGCACAAGAGCAAGGACAGATTCAACCGAGCTCGGAATCCAGAATTCTCCCGGAAGCAGGGGCGGATCGGCTGGGAGTAGGGAGGGACCATTATATAACTGTTTAGATATAGAGACGTTCTGCTCAACTCTTTAATATTTTTATTGATCTTATGTGTACCTATTATGACTTAATTGACATTTTATTAGCATTAACTATAATAGAAGTTATGATAAGTTTGACTGTTTAATCAGTTTTTATTTCTTTGCTACTGTAAAATGTATTTTGGTCTTTGAAAATAGCTCTATAAATCCCATTTATTGTTACGATTATATGACTGCTGCTCTTGAAATATTTTAGCATCAAAATGAAAAATAACATTTAAACCATCTATTCTTGAGAATGATTGGGTATACACACTAAAGTCTATCTCTGCTTTTGGCAGTATATTTTAAATTAAATTCTTAAACTGAACAAATCTTAGATTGTAATTTTTACCTCTATGAGAAAAAGATGTGTTACTTCAGTGACGCTGAAAATGTATTGCCACCTAAACTAATTATACAGTTCCAGATCAAAAGTTTGGACACACCTACTCATGCAATGTTTTTTAAACATTTTTGTTTTTACATTTTCTACATTGTAGAATAGTGAAGACATCAAAACTAAAATTTTATAAATAAAATGCTCATGATAAGTTTGACTTTGTTAAATTTGCTTTTAGTTCTTTGCTCGTTGCTGTAGTGTATTTGGGCTTTGAAAATAGCTCTATAAATCCCATGTATTGTTACTATTATATTACAGCTGCACTGGAAATATTGTATCTAAATGAAAAATAACATTTAAACCAGCTGTTGAGAATTATTGGGTATACACACTAAAGCCTCTCTCTGCTTTGGCAGTATATTTTATATTGAAATCTTAAACTGAAAAAAACAAACAGATATTGTAATTTTTAGCTCAATTTGAGCAAAATGAGATTATCAGAATCGGTGTCAGTGACACTGAAAACATGACACAAACCCTCCACCCAGTTAAAACACACTTCAAATATATATACATACATATACACACACACACATTTTCATTAATGTACAGATTTATTCTCATACCATCACAACAGAGTACTGTCTTCAGCTGTGCAACACACACAACAAATCATAAATAAAAAATTAAAATAATTGTAGCTGATTTGGCCTGTCAAATGGACCAAAGCAGAGTATAACCTCTTGTAAAATAAAGAACATGTCTAATAGAAAGAGCTGGCGATGTTAGCCTGTACCCGCTAGGTGCTGCGGTAGGTAGAGGACTTCTGTTGCCATCCATAGCACAGACAAAAACTCATTTGGAAAGCAACATCAATGAATTAGCTCCCAGGCCTAAAAATGCTGAAACAACTCCATCTCCTGGTTCATAAAGAAATAAACCTGGAATGGGTATGACTCAAATAACCCATTATCAACTGAACCTGTCTTTAAGCCGTCATTAGGCCGTCATCGAAAATAAGAATTTGTTCTTAACTGACTTGCCAAGTAAAATAAAGGTAAAATTAAAATTAAAAATAAACCTGGGAATTCGATTATATTTAATGTAAATGATTATCAAAACAAGCTTGTTAATTGAGTGATTCTGCATTGTGAAATATGTCTAGCTGTACCAAAACAAGGCCTCGGATGCTTCTGGAAAGAGCATGAAGAGAAAAATGTGCTTAAAAATGGCCACTTTTGACCCAAGATACAAGCAAAATGTATATGAACAGTGCATGTACAGTAAATGGTTGTCATGGAGATAAATATTTGCACTTAATTTACAGTGTGTAAAATAGAGGCAGAATATTAAAAGGCCCATTGCGGCTGTTTTTTTTTATCTCAATATCAAATCATTTCTGGGTAACAAATAAGTACCTTAAAGTGACCTTCTTCAATCACAAAGCAGTCAAAAACAAACTAAAATAGCTTCTTATAGCTAGAGGAATTTCCTCAAGCAAAAATGTTGCTATGACTGTCTATGACTGTCTAGGAGTGGCTGAGTGGGGAGGGGAAAACTGAAAACCAGCTATTATTGGCATGTCATCATGCAGGCCAAAACTCCATTCCACCAAAACAGGCTGGCATTTTTCAAACAATCTCTTACACGAAAAGGGCATGATCATCATTTCACAGTACTATTCCAACCTCATAGTGTGAAAATACATATAAAACACAGGAAAAATAACATTTTTGACAGCACTGGACCAAATACCTCTGTGCCTTTCATTCAAGGCAAACAGTTAATTCCCTAAATGGAAAACATAATGTAGGTTTGATACAGGGCAAGTGAAAGATTTTGGGGAGGCAGACCGTGGCTGGGAGGGTGGGGACTGGGATAGAATTAACTGTATAGTACTGCTTGATCACTGGGAAAATAAACTGCTGAGTGATGGTCCAAAACACAGAATGTTTCCAGGGGCAACTAAATAGATAGCCGGAGTGGAATGAAATGAAACGCCAAATGAAGGCCATCAGCCCTAATATGTGAGAAAAACCAAACCAAACTTCTCTTCTGAAGAAAATGTATTATATTCATCCACCAAAATAACACGGTTTAGTGGTCAACTCTTCCTAAAGTCTATACCAAAACAAAAGTATGCTCACAATTACCAATTACCAATCCTAAATTGGTTCGAAGTTGATTGTGAGATTGCTACTAGCATGAAAAGCTGGAATGCATGAAAGTAACATCTCTAGACTTCTACAAAGGTATGGTTAGCTACCTGCACTCGAAGCAAGGTGATGACGAATAAGAACAGTTACAAAATTCCATTTATGTTCATGAACCCCAAGACATGAATAATTGCTCTACAAACAATTATGCTGTCCTTAATTGGTCTTAAAACCTAGACGTGAGTAGTTGATCTACGAGCAGTAACAATGTCCTCTCAGATCACGACACCATAGACATGAATAGTTGCCACATGAACAACAGTTACAATGTCTCATAAATAAATCCCCTCCTGAGTTCCTGGAGGATGGTACAGTCTGAAAGCAGCACGCCAATGCTTCTCGCAGGGGAGAGGTGGAGGGCAGGGGGGCACTGTAAGGTTGAGATCCTCCTCGCCCACTTCCAATCCATGACTGAACAGTGAATACCAGCGAGGGACAGCGACTGTTTGAGTTCTCTCCAGTCCCTGTGTTCAGACCAAATAACCATTGCATCCCATCTACATGTACCCCCCACCCACAAACAACCCAGCCCCGCCCCCTCCTCTACTCTGTCACACAGAACGCAATGTGCGTCATACATCGTGGAAGGAGTCTTCTTCAGCCACTGTGGTTCTCCTCTCCCTCACCGCTCTCCACCTCTCCACCCACTTTATGGCCTCAGAGACCATGCAGACAGAGGACGTGAGGCCCACCAGGAACAGCAGGTCTGGAAGGGAAGAAGAGATGGACTGTTACTATAGCACATATAAACCATCACATCCATCAGTAACAGACTAGGGTCCGTCTCAGAACAGGAGAGCTGATGTAGGGATCAGCCCCCCCCCCCCCGTCCATTCATTACGGCGGCAGGAAGCAGAGGTTAGAGCATTGGGCCAGTAACCGAAAGGTCGCTGGTTTGAATACCGTGGAAAGTATGTCGCTGTGCCCTTGAGCAAGGCACTTAACTAATTTTCTCCCAGGGGCACTGTACAATGGTTTCCATTTCACACTGGCGTGTAACAGGACAAATATTAGCACCCTCGAAATGATTGTGATCTAAAAAGGCTAAACTGATCCTAGACCAGAACTCCTATTCTGAGATGCTTTATGAATACAGGCCCTGAAAGCATAGGTTTAATCTTTAGCTCAGTGGGCTAACATGTATTTCTTACCAAAGATGCTGAGGCTTTCTGTCTGGAAGACACTCTGCAGTGGAGGGAAGTAGATGACCGCCAGCTGGCCCATGATGGAACCCAGCACCGCGTAGCAGAACATCTTGTTACTGCACAGGCCCATCTCATGGACCATACGAGTCTGACAGAGATAGAGAAACAGAGACCGTCATCATGAATCAACAATAGATCCTAGGTGACACGTTTCTGCCCACTAATCTGTCAGATCCTTCCTCCTGTACAGGGCACAGCAGTGCACCCACCTGTGAGCGTGAGCTGAGGGCGTTGAACATGTCGAAGAACACAAAACAGGTGAAGGTCATGGTGGTGTCTCTGGGAGTGATCAGATTGTCCTGCAGCTGAGAGGAGGAGAAAAAACACATTGATGGAAATATAAGTCAAATGATACAGGAAATAGGTGGGGATTGGCTTCGATTCACTATTAAATGTGATCAGTGTGTTTCCTTTTTTGGGTTCACACATTTATTAATCTGAAAACACACGTTCCACATCAAAAGTAAATCAGCAGACCTCGTCATTACAGTACACAGCAGACCTCGTCATTACAGTACACAGCAGACCTCGTCATTACAGTACACAGCAGACCTCGTCATTACAGCAGACCTCGTCATTACAGTACACAGCAGACCTCGTCATTACAGCGTCATTACAGTACACAGCAGACCGCGTCATTACAGTACACAGCAGACCGCGTCATTACAGTACACAGCAGACCTCGTCATTACAGTACACAGCACACCGCGTCATTACAGTACACAGCACACCGCGTCATTACAGTACACCGCGTCATTACAGTACACAGCAGACCTCGTCATTACAGTACACAGCAGACCTCGTCATTACAGTACACAGCAGACCTCGTCATTACAGTACACAGCAGACCTCGTCATTACAGTACACAGCAGACCTCGTCATTACAGTACACAGCAGACCTCGTCATTACAGTACACAGCAGACCTCGTCATTACAGTACACAGCAGACCTCGTCATTACAGTACACAGCAGACCTCGTCATTACAGTACACAGCAGACCTCGTCATTACAGTACACAGCAGATTACAGTACACAGCACACCGTCATTACAGTACACAGCAGACCTCATTACAGTACACAGCAGACCTTCACAGTACACAGCAGACCTCGTCATTACAGTACACAGCAGACCTCGTCATTACAGTACACAGCAGACCGCGTCATTACAGTACACAGCAGACCTCGTCATTACAGTACACAGCAGACCTCGTCATTACAGTACACAGCAGACCGTCATTACAGTACACAGCAGACCGCGTCATTACAGTACACAGCAGACCGCGTCATTACAGTACACCGCGTCATTACAGTACACAGCAGACCTCGTCATTACAGTACACCGCGTTATTACAGTACACCGCGTCATTACAGTACACAGCAGAGTATACCGCGTCATTACAGTACACCGCGTCATTACAGTACACAGCAGACCGCGTCATTACAGTTCACCGTCATTACAGTACACCGCGTCATTACATTTCACCGCGTCATTACAGTACACAGTAGACCGCGTCATTACATTTCACCGCGTCATTACAGTACACATCGTCATTACATTTCACCGCGTCATTACAGTACACAGTAGACCGCGTCATTACAGTTCACCGCGTCATTACAGTACACAGCGTCATTACAGTACACAGCGTCATTACAGTACACAGCAGACCGCGTCATTACAGTACACAGCAGACCGCGTCATTACAGTACACAGCAGACATCATAACACTACTGATTGTAACAGGCCGGTCATATTACTACTGACTGTAACAGGCCAGTCATAACACTACTGACTGTAACAGGCCAGTCATAACACTACTGACTGTAACAGTCCAGTCATAACACTACTGACTGTAACAGGCCAGTCATAACACTACTGACTGTAACAGGCCAGTCATAACACTACTGACTGTAACAGTCCAGTCATAACACTACTGACTGTAACAGTCCAGTCATAACACTACTGACTGTAACAGTCCAGTCATAATACTGACTGTAACAGGCCAGTCTTAACACTACTGATTGTAACAGGCCAACACTACTGACTGTAACAGGCTACTGACTGTAACAGGCCGGTCATAACACTACTGACTGTAACAGGCCGGTCATAACACTACTGACTGTAACAGGCCGGTCATAATACTACTGACTGTAACAGGCCGGTCATAATACTACTGACTGTAACAGGCCGGTCACAATACTACTGACTGTAACAGGCCGGTCACAATACTACTGACTGTAACAGGCCGGTCACAATACTACTGACTGTAACAGGCCGGTCATAATACTACTGACTGTAACAGGCCAGTCATAATACTGACTGTAACAGGCCAGTCATAATACTGACTGTAACAGGCCAGTCATAATACTGACTGTAACAGGCCAGTCATAATACTGACTGTAACAGGCCAGTCATAATACTGACTGTAACAGGCCAGTCATAATACTACTGATTGTAACAGGCCAGTCATAATACTGACTGTAACAGGCCAGTCATAATACTGACTGTAACAGGCCAGTCATAATACTGATTGTAACAGGCCAGTCATAATACTGACTGATTGTAACAGGCCAGTCATAATACTGACTGTAACAGGCCAGTCATAATACTGACTGTAACAGGCCAGTCATAATACTACTGATTGTAACAGGCCAGTCATAATACTGATAGAAGGTTGATCATGCTTCCCTGAATGATGAAGAACACTACTATGATAATAACTACTTGCCTCTCTCCAGAAGACGAACAGGGTGCCACATACGATGACGAGTGCCGACACCAGCACCTTGACTAACAGACTGCGTGTGAGGATGCTGTCCCGCACATTCCTCGGAGGCTTCCGTATGACATCCTTATCCACTGGCTCCACTCCCAGACTAAGGATGACAGAGGATTACATGGATTTCCATATACGGTAATTACCACAAACTATTTTTACACAAAGGATCAGTAATTGTGACTTTAAATCTGGTAGATTTAAATATGAAAGCAGCACGTAGCCTAGCATTTCGAGATTTGGGCCAGTAAGCGAAAGCTCGCTAGTTTGAGATCCCGAGCTGACAAGGTGAAAAAAAATCATCTGTTGATGTGCCCCAATTGCTGTGAAACTGAGAGCAGACCATTTTCATGACAAAATAATACAGTTCCCATAATGCTTTGTGTAGTCTCACCTCTGAGCGGGAGGTCCGTCCATGATGATGTTGATCCACAGGATCTGCATGGCGTTCAGAGGGTTGGGGAAGTTCATCAGCGTTGCCAGGGAGATGAGGGTGAGCGCTGCAATGCTCCTAGGAAACACAATAATGCCAATTTAATAATATTTACAAGAAAGTGGCCCATATAGCATTGTTTCAAGGAATCTCTTTATCAAAAAGGTAGCTCTCCATCACTCACGTGCTTAGCTGGAAGCGGACAAAGTTTCTAATGTTGTTGTAAATGCCTTTCCCTTCCTCGATGGCAGACCTAGGATGAAACAGAATGACAGAAATATTATCTCATTTGGCTAAAGACACGTTTCTAGAAATCATGATGGTTTTGAAGCCCAAAATAATTAGCAAACTGGGTAACAGTGCAAACTGTTTTCTCACAAGATGGTCTGGAAGTCATCGTCCACTAGGATCATGTCTGCTGCCTCTTTACAAACGTCAGTGCCAGTCTGGCCCATGGCAACGCCGATGTCTGCAGCTTTCAGCGCTACGGCATCATTCACACCATCACCCGTCATCGCCACCACAGCACCAATGTTCTGGAGAGACTGGAATGAGAGGGAGCGAGCAGATAGAACAGTCAACCCCTGTAATAAATACACATTATAGTGATGAATTAAACTCCTGAAAGAACACAACAGTTTTTAGTTAATGAATCGAGTTCCCCGATCTTGGTTGAACTCATTCCTTTAGATTAAAGGGATCTGAAATGATGGAGTGTATTTTCATTTTCTTCACTAGCATTCGCAACACTAGCGACTGGAAAACCACCAGGTATACCGGAGACACTTCCCTGTGGCTGAATGTCACAAATTGAGGTGGGAGTTTCTAGAGACTTCCCAGGGCTTTGGAGCCACATGCTGCCAGGCCAGGCTCTGCCTACGCAGAACGGGCATTCACACATCATCTCATGCCAGCTGCCTGGGTTCTCACCTTGACTATCTTCAGCTTGTGTCTGGGGCTGGCCCGGTAGAACACCACGATCTGGAGGAGGCAGAGACACCACCCTGTTAACCCAGCCCCGTTAGACACCACCCAGTTCACCCAGCCCCGTTAGACACCACCCAGTTCACCCAGCCCCGTTAGACACCACCCTGTTCACCCAGCCCCGTTAAACATCACCCAGCCCCGTTAGCCATCACCCAGCCCCGTTAAGACATCACCCAGCCCCGTTAGACATCACCCAGCCCCGTTAGACATCACCCAGCCCCGTTAGACATCACCCAGCCCCGTTAGACATCACCCAGCCCCGTTAGACATCACCCAGCCCCGTTAGACATCACCCTGTTCCCCCAGCCCTGTTAGACATCACCCAGCCCCGTTAGACATCACCCAGCCCCGTTAGACATCACCCAGCCCCGTTAGACATCACCCAGCCCCGTTAGACATCACCCAGCCCCGTTAGACATCACCCAGCCCCGTTAGACATCACCCAGCCCCGTTAGACATCACCCAGCCCCGTTAGTCACCCAGCCCCATCATCACCCAGCCCCGTTAGACAACACCCAGCCCCTGTCAGACAACCCCCAGCCCCGTCAGACATCACCCAGCCCCGTTAGACATCACCCAGCCCCGTTAGACATCACCCAGCCCCGTTAGACATCACCCAGCCCCGTTAGACATCACCCAGCCCCGTTAGACATCACCCCAGCCCCGTTAGCCATCACCCAGCCCCGTTAGACATCACCCTGTTCCCCCAGCCCTGTGTTTGAGTGTTTTACAGCTTGATAAGGATGATGTTCACATTTAATAAAAGCTCTGATGAAGGCCAAGAGGGCGACATGTAAGCTTTAACACAAATAAGTGATATCAGCAAGTGCAGCGTGTGGGTTTCTCTGTTCCTTGATGCAAACATAATGATGAAGGTATTCAATTCAAATCCAACAACTTAATTTGTCCACTTAGGACAATTACTATGTGAAGACGGTACACTCTGTACTATTTAAAGAATAAGGATTGTGAGCCTGCGTGTGTTATGTTCCTACCCTGGGCACCATCTGAGACAGCTGTTGGAGGTCCATCTGGTCCACCTCCTCTCCAGACAGAGACTGGGAGCCCTTGGTGTAGATTCCCAGACGGCCCGCTGAGGACACACAAGGACACACACGCACGGTCAGATATTGCATCCCCATTTCATCATACGTTTTTGCAAAAAATGTATCTCGAAGGTTGCAAGAGGAAATTACAAAAGGGAGATTACAAATTACAAGAGAGAGATTACTAAAGGGAGATTACAAATTACAAGAGAGAGATTACTAAAGGGAGATTACAAATTACAAGAGAGAGATTACTAAAGGGAGATTACAAATTACAAGAGGGACGGACAGAGAGATGAAGATAGAGCAAAAAACCGTGCCTCACCTATGGACACAGCGGTCTCCTGGGAGTCTCCAGTGATCATCTTGATGGCCACTCCTGAGCTGATGAGCGTGCCCACAGCCTCTTTGACCCCTGACCTGGGCGGATCGATGATGCCCACCAGGCCCAGGAACGACAGGTTGCCCATTTCCGAACCCGACGCAAAAGCCAGAACTGCACCGGAAAACAAGACAGAAGATTACATTGTTGTTACTTTAGCGACCTCGAAGGAGAAAAAAAAGGTAAGGCTTTACATGGAATCGGGCCAATGACACCAACCCCCCTTTACCTCTGAGGCCTGAGGATCCCATGTAACTCTTCTGCTGCTGGTAGAGCTCCCTCTGCTGGTGGTTGAGAGGTAGTGTTGCACCTTTGCTGTGGTAGTAGCTACAGAATCGGATGACCTGCTCGTAAGCCCCCTTCATGTAATACACACCTGGCTGGTCCTGAGGTAACACATCATCAAGGACAGAAAACACCATGACACATTCATCACACTGAACCACGTCAGACAACACTACTACAGATAGAATGGCTCTTCGCTGTGTCCATGTTACGTAGAAGAGACAACGAATGTGGAATGGCGCTCTGGACTGACTGACCTGCTGAGTGCGGTGGACACAGCGGACGGCCATCCACTTCTGTTCTGAACTGAAAGGGTTTTCCTCCAGACGTACATACTCCTGCTGCTGCCCTTCTAGACCCATCTGCAGGGAACATACTTTAGTGACCGGCTTCTGTTCATCTTTGTGTGTGTGTGTGTGTGCCAGAGAGAGCGAGCATGTGAGTTTCTCCCTCTGGGGACTGGTTAGTTTTCTAGTCACACCTGTAGGAGTGTGTATTCTCGTTGGTGACACACAGTCATCGAACCGAGTCTGGAAGTGTCTCACCCACATACATATGCACACACACACACACACACACACACACACACACACACACACACACACACACACACACACACACACACACACACACACACACACACACACACACACACACACACACACACACACACACACACACACACACACGTTTCCATCTCCAATTGTAATTATAACGGCGTTGTCAAGTCCCACACTGTTACCAAGGCAGTCGCTCCCACAGGGCATGAGACTTGGTCCTGCTAGTCTACTGCTTTTGTCTGTGATACTGTAATAATAATCTGAAGGGGTCTCACAGACACACATATTTATTTTACCTTTATTTAACTAGGCAAGTCAGTTAAGAACAAATTCTTCTTTATACTGACAGCCTACCAGAAGGCAAAAGGCCTCCTGCGGGGACGGGGGCTGGGATTAAAAATATAGGACAAAACACAAGTCACGACAAGAGAGACAACACAGCATATAACCCCTGTGTGTTAATAATCTGAAGGGGACACAGACACACATATAACCCCTGTGTGTTAATAATCTGAAGGGGACACAGACACACATATAACCCCTGTGTGTTAATAATCTGAAGGGGTAACCCCTGTGTGTTAATAATCTGAAGGGGTCACAGACACACATATAACCCCTGTGTGTTAATAATCTGAAGGGCTCACAGACACACATATAACCCCTGTGTGTTAATAATCTGAAGGGGTCACAGACACACATATAACCTCTGTGTGTTAATAATCTGAAGGGGTCACAGACACACATATAACCCCTGTGTGTTAATAATCTGAAGGGGTCACAGACACACATATAACCCTGTGTGTTAATAATCTGAAGGGCTCTCACAGACACACATATAACCCCTGTGTGTTAATAATCTGAAGGGCTCACAGACACACATATAACCCCTGTGTGTTAATAATCTGAAGGGCTCACAGACACACATATAACCCCAGTGTGTTAATAATCTGAAGGGTTCACAGACACACATATAACCCCTGTGTGTTAATAATCTGAAGGGGTCACAGACACACATATAACCCCTGTGTGTTAATAATCTGAAGGGCTCTCACAGACACACATATAACCCTGTGTGTTAATAATCTGAAGGGCTCACAGACACACATATAACCCCTGTGTGTTAATAATCTGAAGGGCTCTCACAGACACACATAACACTTGTGTGTGCTTACTGTTTTGTGGCCAGGGTGCTAACGGCGTCGGCTAGCAATGTGGTGTGGGTGTGGGTGTGTGTATGTATGTATGTAAATGCATGTATGTATGTGTACCTTCATGGCCAGGGCGATGAGGGCCCCCTCAGTGGGGCGTCCCATCAGGGTGTTGTTCCTGATGACAGCGTCATTGCATATGCAACCAGCCTATCAGAGAGCAGAAGGACAGGTGGTTATGACATCAGATGCTCGCCCAGATCCTTTACCCATGCCGTCGTAGAGGGACAGTTCACCACATGTTCTGTGTCTCTCCAGCGGTATTAAATGAGTGCAGACCAAGTCGTCACTTCAGAGTATTGAGATTTACCCCAATGACCACGTATCTGTCCCAGTTTCTCACCTCTACAATCTTGCTGACGGAGGTGTTTGAGAAGCCGTGGATCTCCTCCCCGTGCAGTAACACCTCCCCGGCTCCGTTGTAACCCACGCCTGTCACCTGGTAGAGAGGACAACATGGAGGACACAGCAAAACAATGAAGATCAACAAACATCCCCCAAAAATAGTTTTGATGTAAACCCTCATTTCACAAGATAAATTGACTGTGAACACATTCTGATTTACGGTAAGGACCTTGCCAGATCACTAAATAACAGTCCTAAACTAGGCAGGAGGAACTAGCCTCACACACAGTGCACCTCAACATGAAGTCCATCGGCGGTGAACAGGTGAGTGACGGTCATCTCGTTCTTGGTCAGAGTCCCCGTCT